>NW_007748374.1:10680-11904 GCF_000696425.1 Galeopterus variegatus
CGCAGCACCGAGGGTTGCGATCCCGTTGCTGGTCCCGGTCCGGTATGGGCGCGACACTGAGGGTTGCGATCCGTTGCTGGACAAGAAAAAAGACAAAAAGGAAAATAAATAAATAAATAAAATAAAATGCACATAGTATGAGCTCTTTGGACGCAAGTGGAGGTTAAACTTGGCTTGATGAAGTAGAGACCAGCCTTAGATGTGGTAACTCACAGATCTTAGATGTTACTTCCAGCTCCTAATTCTTTAATTCCTCAGACCCAGAGCTGGGTTATTTGTATGGTGTAGTGAGGATATTAACTGCTGGGTCAGATATGCTCAGTTAAATGACTGCCGATAATGCATTTGCATCAACACATCAGATATCCGGGAAAACATCTGAACTCTCCTTTTGATGGATTTTATCTCCTTTGAACTTCCATGAATCTCTGGTCTCAACAGCTCTTTTTGCATCCTTTGTGGAACCTCATCTGTGACATGCAGTTAGTGAAAGGACTGAATTGAGCACTTCACTTTTCAGTAGTACAGCATAGTGGTTAAGAGCACATGCTCTGGACTCAGAGTTGGGTCTACTTGCTGTAGAACCTGGGACACATTACTTTTATTTATTAATTCAATCAATAAATACATATTGAGTATTTACTATGTGCAAGGCACTGTTTCAAATGTTCAGAATACAGTAGTAAATAAGACTGACAATGTCTCTGGCCTCATAAAACTTATGTACTATGCTGTTACTGCACTGCTACAATGAAGATTATTTTAATAGTGCATATCTCAGAGGGTTGTTCTAGGGTTAAATAAGACATTGTGTATATAAGTAACTGAGCATATTACAAGAACTCAACAAATATTAACTACTGTGGATAATATTATTCAGCCTGGTTGACTCAGAAACATATTAAGAGGGCCTATTTTTTAATCATCCTGCATGTCTTATTTTTCTTTGGATATATTTTGTAAAGAAAAAATTAAAAGTAACCATTTCAATAGAAAAATATTAAAGCTATGAAATTCAAATTTTTTTGTATTTTATATTTAAAATATTAAATAGAAAACAGCAACAGTAGCAAAAAATTCCATATTTACCTGTGGGTATTTGATGTCTCTGAAGACAAGATAATAAAAAGTACTATTTTCTAACTGCTATTACCCATATTTCAATACATGTCTCAGAAGCTGTAAGGAAAGAAAAATATGCAAAGTGATTCCCTGGGAAAATTT
>NW_007748375.1:0-554 GCF_000696425.1 Galeopterus variegatus
AAGTATTGATCTCAAGAAAGTTTCCTGAAGGAATTTTGTTAACAATTTTAGTTTTAGTTTCGAAAATTCCCATTGGTCTGTTCGTTATTTTTGAAATGACTTGAGAAAAGTTGAGATACTATTATATTATATGTGACAGAAAATGAACATCTACTGTTCCCATTACTTTGGTTTTAAAACTGTCACAACTGCTTGCTAAATACTTAAAATTTACTAGTCTTAAACCAACAGCATATTTTCCAATCTTGGGGTAGATTATAGTAATATAAAATATAAAATCCATCTATTACACACACACACCACACACACACACATACACACACACACACACACACACAAAAGACTAGTTGCCTGTATGATTGTGAATTCAATAAAGAAAATGAACTAGAAGGAATGAAATAAAAAGTTCTATTGGGCTTATTATAGTATATCATGTTCTCATTGTCCAGAAATAGTGTACTGGAATCTGGATATATTTCATGATTATGCCCTTATATTGTTCCTATTCTTTCTGTTTAAATTTTTACAATTCCTTTAAATATATTATTTTTCAT
>NW_007748375.1:5798-6389 GCF_000696425.1 Galeopterus variegatus
ACAGGAAAATAAGTGAAATCCCTTTTGACCAAAAAGGAAAAATAACTGAGAATCAGAACAATGAGATCATGAGCTGACAGAACCGTTCTGGGCAGTACTGGAGGCTTCCAGTCTCAGAAACCACAATCCTTTAATTTTAGTGCCTGCACATGGAAATGAAGGATGGGATACTGGGACACATGAAGTGAAGGGTTAGAGCTGTGTCTTTCAACAAATGTCAGAGACTATGATAGAATATACTGTCAGTGAAAATACAGCAGAAATGTAAAATAAATCTTAAAGATAAGAAACATTATGTCTACTTAAAAAAAATTCAAAATGCTGTAACTTTCAGTTATAAATAATGTTCCATTAGTGTCATTTCTATTGAAAGAGCTTTTTGAAAATATATTATTTGCCAATTTCTGCCAAAATATACCAGGTCACTCAGTCCCAAATATTCTTTAATAAGAGAGAATTGGAAGAGGACACACAAAGCAGAGTTTGAGAAATGTATGACTAAATATGAGACTGCAAACTTTTTTTGTATATTTATGCCATTTTTTCATATAATAATTATACATGCAGAATAGCAATTCAGAATGATTTTAT
>NW_007748375.1:11686-11903 GCF_000696425.1 Galeopterus variegatus
GGAACCAATTGGATTTGAGGATTTTTTTAAAAAAATAAACCATGTACTTGTTATTGTATGTCATTTAACTGTAGAGGACCAATATAGAGGCTTCTATTTCTGGCAGTGTGGAACATTCCATGACCTGAATTACCTTTTAAATATATAGTTGAGCTCACAGGAAAATAAGTGAAATCCCTTTTGACCAAAAAGGAAAAATAACTGAGAATCAGAACAA
>NW_007748376.1:0-239 GCF_000696425.1 Galeopterus variegatus
TTTTTTTTAAATAAAGAGGTGTCAATAAAGAAGAAAAAAAAAATGTACAGCGCATACTATATATAGCCCACAAAGCCTAAAAAAGTCTGAAGTATTTACTGTCTGGTTCTTTAGTGAAAAATTTTGTCAAACCCTATTCTAACTAATTCATACTCTTCCTTTGTTATGCTGTAACTTACAGATTGGGATGGAACGTTAACTTCTATTAACACATCTTGTGTTAGATAGTTAAAAAGATG
>NW_007748376.1:1588-1914 GCF_000696425.1 Galeopterus variegatus
AGAAGCCACAGTCTTTTATAACCTTGGAAGTTATAATCTTGGAAGTAACATTACATCACTTCTGGCATATTCTATTGGTCATACAGACCAACCCTGAAATAATGTGGGTGGGGATTATTCAGTGGCATGGATACCAGGAGGCAGGGATCACTAAAGATCTCTGTAGAGACTGGCTACCAAACAAGGAGAAACAAAATTAGGAAATGTGGCCTAGAGTCTTACCAGAACATTAGGTAAATGATGCCAAACTGTGACTGAGTAAACTTTAAAAGGCAGAGAATTTGGGAATAATTTGGAGTTAAGCCACTTAGAATAAATGATTTGGG
>NW_007748376.1:3954-4550 GCF_000696425.1 Galeopterus variegatus
GCCTTGAATGTCAATTTAAATCTGTAAGCTATTCAGAAAACAAAGGGAACACATTAAAGGCTGTTGAGCAGGAAATGATGTGATTAGTGCTTGTTTCAGGAAGATTATTCTACCTGCTGGCTACAACAATTTGTTCAGGATGGTTGAGTGATTCAAATGCAATCATCAGATTTACACTACATTCTTTTATTCTAGAATTATTAGGAAAGAAAGATTCTTTCTTCAGGACATGAAACTTGGAGAGTATAAGCCTGAGGATGCTGGGAGCTACCATTCGTTCATTCAATATTTTTGAAGTATTTACTCTGTGCTAGATACCTGTCTAGGTTCTGGAGATAAAGTAATGAACAAGATAGACCCAGTCCTTACTTTTGTGGTAGCTACATCCTAGTTGAAGAAAAAGATAATAAATACAAAAAAATAAATAAGATAATTTTAGATAATAAGTTTTATAAGGAAACTAAAACAGAGTGAATGAGAGGTTTTTAGATTAAGATTGGGAAGTTGGGTTGAGAGGTAAATTAGATAAGGTGATCAAGTTGTATCACTTGGAGGAGGTGATATTGAGCAAAAACTTAGTGATGAGAAGAAAAATC
>NW_007748376.1:6484-7224 GCF_000696425.1 Galeopterus variegatus
TTGTTGTTGTTGTTGTCTGCTTTGTTTTTTAGCTCACTTATGAGTGAGAACATGAGGTATTTCTGTTTCTGTACCTGGCTTATTTCATCTAATATAAGTTTCTCTAAGTTCAACCATGTTGTTGCAAAAGGCAGAATTTCATTCCTTTTTATGGCAGAGTAGTATTCCATCGTGTATATGTATCACATTTCCTTATCCAGTCATCTGTTGATGGATTTTTAGGTTGGTTCCAACTCTTAGCTACTGTAAANGGTATTGTGAGGATTAGAAGATAAAATATATTTAGAAAAATGGTTAATAGAACAGTGCTGGCTATCTATTGTTAGTGCCAGAGAAAAGAATCAATAACTGAGTCATCTTGTTTACTGGGGGGAAGGAGAGCCAGAAAAAAAAAAAAAAATCAAGGAAGAGAGGAAGCATAAAATTTAGCAAATGATAGTATCACAAAATCAAAGAAAAAGAGAATACCAACAAGGAAGTGGTTAGCAATTTTAAATGCTACTGTGAAAGCCATACCCAGGATCTTATTACAAATTCTACATACTCTTTTCTATCGGCATTCGAAAGTCTTTACTCCAGTGCTAGGCACTTATGCGCTCACTTTGCTGTGTTAACTTGCAATTGTATGTGTTTTAAATTGTATTCATTTACTAATGTCTGTGCATCATTTTCATTTACATACGGTCTCCTCAACCAGACTCTAAGTTCTTCAGAGGTAGAACCACATGGTTTTTTTTTTT
>NW_007748376.1:9106-9933 GCF_000696425.1 Galeopterus variegatus
TTTTATAGTTTTGGGTCTTATATATAAGTCTTTAATCTATTTTGAGTTGATCTTCAAATATGGCAAGAGGTACAGGTCTAGTTTCATTTTTCCACATACAGATATCCAGTTTTCCCAGCACCATTCATTGAAGAGGCTGTCCTTTCCCAAATGTATGCTCCTGTTGCCCTTGTCAAATATCATTTGAGGCAAGAGCCAAGGACAGTCCCCTCTGCCCAGAAGCAGGCAAGGAGAATGCCTGGGGTCCTAGGCAAGAGCAAGCAAAGAACACACCAAGAACACCACTTCTACATGAGTGACCCACGACCACCACTGTCACAGCCATAACTGATGCAAAAGTGGCTCAATGCCACAGCAGTAGCCATAGCCACCATGCAGGCAGCCCACCAGGTACTTGTCTGGACTGACACAAGGAGAGTCACCAGCAGAGACTAGAAAAAGAGGAGGACATCTCTCTCCTCAAAGCCCACTCCAGAGTAATAGAAGAAGTAATTGCTCTACCAGGATCAGACATCAACATAGCGATACTAGAAATACAAAAATCCAAGAAAATATGACAATTAAAATAATACAGTAAGGGCTGGTCCCATGGCTCACTTGGGAGAGTGCAGTGCTGGTTGTGCTGAGGCTGAGAGTTTGGACCCTATATAGGGATGGCCACTGCACTCACTGGTTGAGCATGGTGTGGACGACACTGTGCCAAGGGTTGTGATCCCCTTACCAGTCAAAAAAAATTAATAATAATAATAATAATACAGTAATTCTTAAATACCAGACCCTATAGTGTTGGAAACCTTGAGATGACTAAAAAGAAATTCTGAGCAACA
>NW_007748376.1:11463-11903 GCF_000696425.1 Galeopterus variegatus
GCATCAAGTCACCTATAAGGGAGCTCCTGTCAAACTAACAGCAGACCTCTCAACAGAAACCCTACAGGACAGAAGAAAATGGAATGATGCATTCAAAATACTAAAAGAAAGTAACTGCCAGCCAAGAATACTATACCCAGCAAGGCTATCCTTCAGAAATAAGGGAGAAATAATGTATATTCCAGACAAACAAAAACTGCAGAAGTTCACCCCACAGGACCTACCCTACAAGAAATCCTCAAGGGAATCCTGCAACTGGAATCCAAAACACAATAACCACTACCATGAATACACAAGAAAGAACAAGACTCACTGATAGAATAAAAATGCAAATGAGAAAGAGAAAGAAACTAAATCTCACCATCACAAAAAATTGTAATGACAGTGAAACAAAAGCAAACAAACTCTCAGTCTCTTTGGAGGATGATAGGGAAATAATT
>NW_007748377.1:0-11902 GCF_000696425.1 Galeopterus variegatus
AAAAAAGAAAAAAAAAAAAAAAACAAAACACCTTCCACAATTAGGTGAATAAAGACACTGATTTGTGTATAGCTTCTTTTATTGGAAGATCATCAAAAAAAACATAGACATTTTGTTAAACCTTCCATCAGAATACGTCCAGCAAAGATTACTTCCCTTATCTAAGTGCTAAATGTTAATGCCAGAGAAAAATAACTTAAATCAGACAGTTCTTTCTGCAGTATAAATGAAGAGCAGGGCAAGCAGAGTTAATTTAATCTACCAGGTTACTGTGTGTGTGTGTGCGTGTGTGTGTGAGGCTTTCTTTTTTTCTTCTTTTTTTTTAATGAAAAAGTAATACATGCATATAGTTCAATGCTCAAAAGGTATAAAAATATATATATAGAGAGAGAAAAGCATGAGTCCCTCCCTCTCTGTGCCCTAACTCCATAGTTCCCTTCCCCAGAGCTCACCACCATAACCAGTTTCTGGTGAATCCTGCCAGAAATATTCTATGTACATATGAGCAGATGCTTATGAGAGTACTTCAGAAAGTTCATGGGAAGATTTGTATTATCTTTAAATTCTATTTTTCCGCGAACTTTCTGAAGTACCCCTGTGTGTGCGTGCACATGTTTTACATAGATGATAACACAGACATATATCCTGCTTTGAACCTTTCTCTTTTCACCTTACTATGGCCTAGGATTCTACCGTAGCTATTCATAAAAATCAGCTCGTTCTTTTTTAATGGCTATAAAATATTGCACTGAGTGGATGAGTGCATCATGCTTTGCAAATCCCTCTTCTCATTTGCTTCATTTTCATGAACACCATCCTTGTCTCTCCCCACCTAGGAAAAGTACTATGTGGAACAAATACCATTTTTAAATTGAGAGATTGTAATAGATGATATGAATTCCATTGTTCAATTTCACTAATATTTTGCAATACCCTTTGGGATAGTTTGAGGTATCTTGACATATCACAGAATTAAGAAAATTATTGCACTAGAGGAAACTACCAGAAATGGATTGGTCCTTTTCAAAGCTAAGCACTGGCTCCTGAAAGTCAAAGAGGGAACATAAACAATCAACTGGGATGCTCCAAAGAGTTACCAATATCAGCTTTCCATAAATCACCTGTTTTTACACTAGACTGTGAGCTCTTTGCTGTAGCCAAGGACTAACTCTCACTGTATTTCATATTCTGAGTGCCTACCACATAAGAGATGCAAAAAACCCAAAACCACAAAAACCCTACAACCAAAAAGTTTTATTGAATTAATGAACAGAATTGACCATGTGTTGTACACAGACTGAAACCATCCAAGCATATGACCACAAGTGATCAAAATATCAATTTATAGCATCCATATAACTAGAAAGCAAAGAATACCATATCCAATCAGCCATTATTTACAAAGTACCCAGTACCCTCTAAGCCCCAGGCTTGGTGCTGGTGACACAATGATATGCAACAGAGACACAGTCACTGCCTCTAGTGCCCTCAGGCACACTGGGGAGACAGATAATAAAATATCTAATCTCAGGAGTTTTGATAGCATGAAGTACAGGATGCCCATGGGAGCACACAGGGAGGGCACCAAATCTAGGGAAAGTGGTGTCTTAGCTGGGATCTAAAGAAGAACAGGAGTTTGCCAAGTGAAGACAGAAGAGAAGAGTCGTCCAGGAAGAGGGAATAGCATGAGCAGAGCCCCAGAAGCAAAAAAGAACAGTTTGAGGCTAACGAAGTCTGAGGTTGGGAGTAGCCAGAGATTGTAGAGATGGGCCAGGGTCAGATCGTGAAAGGTTTTAGAAGCCCTGTCAGTGAGTTAAGAATTTATCTTGAGGGCAACAGGAAGCCTGGTATAGGGAGATATTTATACTGATTTAAAGATTTCTCCAGCATTCTCTGGCTGTCCCATGCCCTAAGCTACCTAACAACCCTGGCATAGGGACAGCTGCAGGAAAGATATTTTCAGGTAGGCTTAAAGGTCATCAACACTGCCCACCCAGCTTTTTAATGGTGTCATACTATTCATATCCTTCTACAACATGCTTTTTTTTTTAACATTTACTATTGTTGTGAAAGTTATCCATGTCGATATTTATAGACCTCATTTATTTTTAAAAACTACAGAATTCATGTATGAATACAACACTATTTATCCACTCTCCTGATGATGACTACTTTGGTCATTTCTAAATATTGCTATTACAAGCAATGCTGCTACTACAGTGAATGTTCTTCTTCTATATGTAATATTGTATATATGAGGGTACTTCAGAAAGTTCATGGAAGGGCTGGCCAGTTAGCTCAGGTGGTTAGAGTGTGCTGTTACAATACCAAAGTCAAGGGTTTGGATCCCTGTACCAGTCAGCCACAAAAAAAAAAAAAAAAAAAAAGTTATGGAAAACTACAATTAAAAGTTAATACTAATCTTTCCATGAACTTTTTGAAGACTCCTCCTATGTGAGTTTCTCTAAAAATATATATCTAGGAGTGGAACTGCTGAGTCTTAGGGTATGAGTGTCTTCAAACTGCTCCAATTTGAGTACCAGTTACATGCCCTCCAGCATTATACAAAAGTTCCCATTGCTCCACATCCTTGACAACTCTTTTTTTTTTTTTTTTTTTGTCTTTTATCTTTTTCCGTGTCCGGCAACGGATCGCAACCCTCAGTGTTGCCCCCGTACCGGACCAGGGACCGGCAACGGGATTGCAACCCTCGGTGCTGCTCCCGCGCCTCGCTCAGCCAGTGAGCTGAACCGGTCTGTACGTGGGATCCGAACCCTCGGGCGGGAGCGCCGCCGCGCTTCACAAGCGGCGCACTTATCCAGTGCGCCACCGGGCCGGCCCTCCTTGACAACTCTTAGTAACGATATTTATGAAATCTGATTTAGAGTGTGTCACTCCTGTGCTCAAACCCTCCAATGGATTCTCACTCAAGAAAAGCCAAAGCCCTCACTGTGACTTACCTACATGATCTGCCCCTCCACACTTTCTCTCTGACCTCATCTCCGATTAGTCCCACCTTGTTCACTGTGGTCCAGTCACACTAGTCTCTTCGCTGTTCTTTGAACATACCAGACCTGTGTAGTTGCTGATCCTTCTGCTTCAAATGCTCTTTCCTTAGGTGTCTACATGAATCAGTCCCAATTCTTTCAGGTCTTTAATCAAAATTCACCTTTCTAAAATTTCCAATTCACATACCTAAACAAACATTTCATGTCCTTCCTCTCTGCTTTTAAATTTTCACCTTAACATTTGTTACTAGCACACTTTTACTTTTATATTTTACTTTTCTTCTTTGTTTATTGTTAGGCCGTCTATAATCTACTGAGCTGAAGAGAAGGGATTTTTGTCTGTTTCTCACTGCTGTATCTCAAGTACTTAGAATAGTAAGTGCTCACTGTCTGTTGCATTAATTGAATGAACGAATATGAGCCAATTTGTATATGTTTGCTAAAATGATGGGCATAAATAAATATCTTGTTTTAGTTTTTTATTTCCCTTATTACAAGTGGGAGTAAGCATCTTTTCATATATTTATTGGTCATTTGGATTTCCTTTTCTGTAAATCTGCAAATTGCCCATTTTCCCCCAGAGTTGTTTATTTTATTCTTATACTTTGTAGGAGTTCTACACATATTCTTGCCTCTCATCTTTAATGGTTAGGGGCATTGCAAATATTTCCCGATTTGTGGTTACTTTTTGACTTTGTTTATGGTTTATTATTTTGTTGTGTAGAAATTTTTCATTTTAGTTGAAATTTAGTCAAATTCATCAGTCTTTTTCTTAAACTGTTCAGACTGTCATCTTTTTTCCTAACTATCTTCCTCCAATCCACCACACCCCACAAGGCCTAGTCCTCTCTGCTATAAAACATCTCATAGCTTAGTTGGTTAGACCACGATGCTGATAACATGAAGGTCTGAGGTTTGATCCCTGTACCAGCCAGCAAAAACCAAAAAACAAAAAATTTCACCTATATTGTACATTCTTCTTTTCACAACACCAGCAGTCTCATGAGCAAGCTTTGGGTTCAAACTCTGGCTTTGTCATGAGAGGCAGCATAGCATAGTGATGAAGAATATGGATTATGAGCCACAGTATTAATTTGAAAACTGAGCTTGGCACTTATTAGCTGTATGATCTTAGTGAGTTAGTAGACCTCTGTGTGACTCAGTGTTCTCATCTATAAAATGGGGATAATAGTATCTGCCCCATAAAGTTGGATTGTTATAAAGATTAAATGAGTTAATATAGGTTCTGCCCTAATAACAGTGTCGGGTACATAATAAGCACTTTTCATGTGTTTGCTATTATTGTTAATATTGCTAACTCTCTGACTATGGGCAAGTTACCCTCCCCAAGCCTCAGTTTTCTTTTTTGCAAAATAAGGCTACCTTGGAATATGGGAAAATAGTATAAAATAGTAAAATAGTGGTATCTCCAGGCTTGGCTAAACAGATGTTAGTTCTCTCTCCCTCCTTGGGGCTGGAGACTGTGGGTCTTATCTTAAAATCCTCAGCCTCTAACACAGGGCCTCACACAAAATAAGGTGCTCAAAAACTGTATGAGCACCTGCTCTGTGCCAAGCCCACTGCCAGGCACTGAACACATGGCTTATTCAGACACAGAGCCTGCCCCTCAAGAAGTCCTCAGACTAGAAAGAATGCATGAGACAGCTAAAAGAGAAACCACCTTGACAACCTTTAGAGGCACAGGACAACGCCAAAGTTTTCACACCAGGCTCCCTGGAGCTCCAGAAATTCCACAGAGCCCATATTTATAATCAAAATATATAATTTGCTTTACTATTTATTATTTAGGATTGAGCACATATATTAAGAAACCTTACTGAGCATCCGGTTCCTCATTTGAAAAGTAGGGATTCTTTGCAAGGGGTTGTCAGCCATCAGAGAGATCGGGGATGACAGCCATCCCTAGCCCAACCCTCTTTCGGACTTCCGGGGCTAGTGATCAGATCCCAAGGGGAGCCAGCTCATCTAAGGACAGAGCTAGAACTCAGCACATCAATGAAAATGTGAGACTACTTCTCCACATTCACCCCCCACACACACCCAAATCCTCCATAAATTAAAATCAACAATCTACTCTCAGTTAAAATGATTTAATTTGTCTCAAGTTTCTAATGTCATTTAAAGACTTTTGTAGGAAATACTATACTTGTAATCATGGCATTAACACTCATATAATACATAATTGCATTTTCCCCAAATTTCTTTGCAAGGGTCATGACTGCAGCTCAGAAGAGTCGAATGAAACTGTGCAGAATTGCAACTAACAGTGCAATTCTCAACTTTCCAGGTGACTCGCACACCTACCCAAGTTCAACAGGAATACGGTAAGGAATGAAAACAGCACCACACATACCATAGAGATCTGGATTGCTGCGGATATATAGCCTCACAAAGTTTTTTCCGGGTATTGGCAAAAGAGACCCTTTTATTCTGTCAAAGACCTGGAAAACAATATGCCAGTAACTCTACCAAAGTATTTTTTTTAAGTTTAAAAAAATTCAACTACTACAAAATTGAAACTCAATCATTAGAGCTTTTATGATAATATTTTCAAATGCTAATAACCTGGGCCGGCCCGTGGCTCACTCGGGAGAGTGCGGTGCTGATAACACCAAGGCCCTGGGTTCGGATCCCATAGTAGGGATGGCCGGTTTGCTCACTGGGTGAGCGTGGAGCTGACAACACCAAATTAAGGGTTAAGATCCCCTTACCAGCACACAAAGGCTTTCCCATCATTTGATTGTTTAACCATAGAAGAAACAAGTCTCCATTACATGTAAAAGGAAAAGTAAAATTGATTTACAAACCTGGTAAGTGTCCACATCAAAGAACGTTTGATAATATTCAAATGTCCAGAAGGGGGAGCTTTTCTTCTGTCCAGCGAGTAACTGTCACAAGTAAAATAAAACATAATGAACACAGAAGCAATTTCCTAATTCCAGCTGCACAGAGAAAGAGAGGGAGTTGATCTAATGGAAAACCAAAGTGTATGAAACACCAAGCATTCGGGCCGGCCCGTGGCTCACTCGGGAGAGTGCGGTGCTGATAACACCAAGGCCCCAGGTTCGGATCCCATATAGGGATGGCCGGTTTGCTCACTGGCTGAGCGTGATGCTGACAACACCAAGCCAAGGGTTAAGATCCCCTTACCGGTCATCTTTAAAAAAAAAAAAGAAACACCAAGCATTCAACAACCAACTCTGCAACAGCCAATGCCCAACTCAGCCTGATATAACAACAAGCACTCATTTTGAGTGAAGTCACACAAAAAGGCTTCAAATCTTGACCCCTCCACTGGGAAGAGCTTCGGCAAATCACTAGATTCCTCTCAGGCTTAGTTCCTTTATCTAAAACGTACAGCTCACAAGATCTACTTCATAGGATTATAGGGAGGATTAGACTAAATAGTATATAGAATATATATTATGTACAATGATATATACATATATACAGACACATGCACATAACAGAAGGCAGTCAGTGTAAACCTCTTTTCCTCCTCCAGCCCTCCAAGATCGTTCCTACTATTGCCACCAAAAACCTGATATATTGACTCACTCGAAAATAGTAAAAATATTACTCCTCTGACAAAAAACAAACTCCAATTTAGAAGAGGCACATGAAGAGGGTCATTCCTGTCCCAATAACACTTGCCCTATGCCAAGAATCATAACTACCATCTTCAAATATCTGAAGAGGATTCATACAGAAAAAGGCACAGTTGGACTCTGAGCAGCTGTGCAGAAAAAAAGTAAATGTTATGGGCAGATATTTCTTGTTCATTATGGAGGAAATGATTTTCACAAAGTCCAACAGTGACAGCAGCTGCCTTACATGGTACTGAACAGGCCGTTCCTGGAGGTATTCAAGTGTTGTCTTTCTGATATACTACAGAAGGCAGTAATATCTTGGGAGGGAGGCTGAAACAGAGGTTATTTGCAACTCTAATATTACAAGATAGTGAAACCAGAGACCCATATTCCATAAACGAGGCCAAGGAGTTCTGTCACTGTCATAGAATATTGATAACCTCTTCCCAACTCACAGACAAAATTAAGATAATGGATAGAATTTTTTCAATTTTAAGATTTTTTCCTCTTATACATTTCTTCTTAAAATTTGATGCCTGCTGTTTGTCAGTGTGGTGGTTAATTTTACGTGTCAACTTGTCTGGGCCATGGTGTCCAGATATTGGTCAAACATTCTGGATTTTTCTGTGAGAGTGTTTTTGCACGACATTTACATTTTAATGGGTAGAATTTGAGTAAAGCAGATTGCCCTCCATAATGTGGTTGGGCCTCAGCCAATCGTTTGAAAGCCTGCATAGAACAAAAGGCCAACCCCACCCTTCATCCACCCACCCCAGCAAGAGGGAATTCTTCAGCAGACAGCCTTTGAACTGCAACTGTTTTTCTAAGTATCTAGCCTGCTGACCTCCCTCATCAGACTTTGGATTCCCCAAAGGCTATAGTTTGAACGTCCCCCAAGCTCATGTTGAAGCTTAACCCCTATTTTAATAATGTTTAAAAGGGTGGGAAATCCAACTAGAGTATTTGAAAGGTAAGGCCTTTAAGAGGTGATTGGACTTTAAGAGAGTCCTCATGAATGGATTAATCCATTCATCAATTAATGGGTTAATGGATAAACAGGTTATTACAGGAACGGCACTGGTGGCTTTATAAGCGGAGCAAGTGAGCACATTAAGATGCTCTAGTTCCCCCACCATGGGATGCCCTGTGCCACCACAGGACACTGCAGTCCCTATCAGGAAGATGGCCCTTATCAGATTCACTGCCTCAACCTTGGACTTCCCAGCCTCCAAAATGTCAAGAAATAAATTTTGTTTCTTTATAAGTCACCCAGTTGCAGGTATTCTGTTATAAGTAACAGAAAACTGATTATTACACCAAGCCTCCACAATCACATAAGCCAATTCCTTAAAATAATCCTCTATATATACAATCCTATTGGTTTTCTTTCTCTATAGAACCCTAACACACTCAGATGTACTAATAATCACTCCTGGATCCTGAGGGTGCCAACTACTTTAATAAAAACTTAACATGCATTAACTCTAGTGCAGAGGCAAGGAGCACAGGCACTGGACTCAGATGGCCTCAGTTTAAAGTTCCATCTGCTACCTGTCAGTTGTGTGTCCTGGGGCAAGTTACTTAAACTCTACGCCTCAAGTTTCTCGTTTATAAAATGAGAATAAGAATCTCCTTGTTCAGGGCCGGCCCGGTGGCGCACTGGATAGTGCGCCGCTTAGGAAGCGTGGCGGCGCTCCCGCCCTAGGGTTCGGATCCCATATACAGACCGGTTCCCGCTCACTGGCTGAGCGAGGCGCGGGAGCAACACCGAGGGTTGCAATCCCGTTGCCGGTCCCCGGTCCGGTACGGGGGCAACACTGAGGGTTGCGATCCGTTGCCGGACACGGAAAAAGACAAAAAAGACAAAAAAAAAAAAAAAGAATCTCCTTGTTCATAGTGTGTTTTGAGGATTAAATGAGATGACACAAGTAAGGATCTTTAAATAGTGTTGGCAGCTATTAAATACTGAATACATACTAGACACTGCTATGATAATGATAGCAAGAGTCAGCATATTATTTTCTCTTATTACAGATGAGGAAACCAAGGCTGAGGGAAGTTAAGGTACCTTTCCCAAGACCACACAGCTATTACTATTGGCAGGACCAGGATTCAAACGCAGGCTCTTTTTTTTTTTTTGTCTTTTTTTTTTTTATCTTTTTCCATGTCCGGCAACGGATCGCAACCCTCAGTGTTGCCCCCGCACCGGACCGGGGACCGGCATCGGGATTGCAACCCTCGGCGTTGCTCCCGCGCCTCGCTCAGCCAGTGAGCGGGAACCGGTCTGCATGTAGGATCCGAACCCTCAGGTGGGAGCGCCGCCGTGCTTCCCAAGCGGCGCACTTATCCAGTGCGCCACCGGGCCGGCCCAAACTCAGGCTCTTAAGTCTGAGATTTTCCCACAATATTTAGTATCTAGTGGTACTTAATTTAGCATAAAATTCAATACTCACTTTGATACTCATGGAGTTCCACAGAGAGCATCAGGTCTCCAAGAACTCCACTATTTTAATAAGCCTGTGTATCTACTGCTATAAACTGAGTGCTCCTGTAGTGCACTACAATCACAATTCAGCTTGTAAAATATTAATAGAAATACCATTTTTCTTAAACGCACCGTGTACATGGACATATATCTTTGTGATCAAAATCATCCACGTGATTTATTCACCATCCAACTAGACGGAGGAGACCTAAATCTGAGAATCCTCCCTCCTTCTACCTCACCTAACCCTTCCCATCAAGTCCTACTAAGCCCACTCCTAAATATCTGTGTCCAACTCTAGTTCAGTCTTCACTTCCAGTCTAGAGCACTTCATTTGTCTCCTACCTGCTCTTCTGGTTTCGAGTCCATCTCCCTCCAATTCACTCTCCACATGGCCACCGTTTGTTTAATATCTTTAAAAGTATCTGGCCATATTGTTTAGAATCTTTCAGTAACTCCTGATAGTTTTCAGAATACAATTCATACTCACTGAATTGAGTCCCAGCCTACTGGTGTAGCCTCATATGTCTTCATCTATATTTTGCTTCCAATTTAGGTGAAGATGGGGACATTCCTGTTGGTACCATGTTCTTTCATGCCTTTGCGACTGCATCAAAACTGGTCCCCTTGACTAGATCACCCTTCCCCACCTTCCTCCCCTGACGACCTTATCCTCCTTCATCAGACTTGGTCCAAGTGTCACTGCCTCCAGGAAGCCTTCCCTAACCCCTCTCTAGGCTCCTGCCACCTGGTGCTCCCTTACACCAGTGGGCTTCCCACAGACAATAATGGTCTGTTTCCCCCACCAAGGCAGAGGCCATGTGTCATTTGTCTTTGTGTTGTCACTGCCTGGCACTGTATCTGGCACACAGCAGATAGCGATTAAATGGATGAACGATCTTTAAAAAAAATTAAAGGGAAAAAATTCCAAAGACAAGTTCAAACCTCAGTTTTGTCAGAATCATCATTTCCCAGTAACTCATCATCCTCTTCTCTCCCTGGGCTTCTGGGGGGTCCTGGATGATGCTTTGGGGTTTCACCAGGATCTTCAATGCTTATTGTGGTGACATCTGGGTTTGCTGCTAGAGAAGTGGCTGCATCACCAAATTCTGAAACCAATTAGAGCACAAGGGTCTCAGAAACCATACCCACACTAGAAATGCTATATTTTTAATTTAAAGACAAGCTTTTACAACCTCAGCTTTGCTCTAGAGCCTATCTGACACAAATGGCAAAAGGATCTGAAAAAAACCTCGTCTAGAAATCAGTCTCACATAGAAAGATGACTAGAAAGACAACAGAATTTGGAGTCAGACCCAGATTTTAATTCTGGCTCAGCTACTTACTAACTACATGAGACAGAGTAAGTTAACCTCTATAAACCTTAGTGTTCCCATCTGTACAACGGGGAGAATAATATTTATTTTAAAGAATTTCAAGAGAATTAGGAGTTTTACCAAAATAAAGTCCTAAACTTCTCTTCTTTGATTCAAGTTCAAAACATTTTAGTGGAAGTTATTTTTCCAATAAGTCCATATAATTGCTATAGAAAATATGGGGGGCTGGCCAGTTAGCTCAGTTAGTTAGAGTGAGGTGACATAACACCAAGGTCAAGGGTTCGGATCCCCATACAGGCCAACCACCAAAAAAAAAAGAAAAGAAAATATGGGGATAAAAATGAAAGTGGAATACATAGAATAAAAATCACTGTTAGTCCATCCCACTACATAAAGGCAAACACAATTAACATTTTTACATTTCCTTTTCTTTACATAGTGAGATTCATGCCACTGATGATCATTTATTTGTTCAACAACTATTTGCTGAATACCTACAATGTGCTAAGTACTGATCTAAAATGTAATAGCACTATAGTAAACAATTTTGTATCCTGCTTTGTCTTCTGAGGATTATATGCAAAACTGATTTTCATAACAGTCTTTAAAATGATCACTTATGTGGCTGCATAATATTCCATCAGCAAAGATTTTATTACAAATATGCAGGAGTGTCGGTGTTGAGAAAGCTTTTGGGGTTACTACCTTAGGATCAATTATTGAGGTGATCACAAGGTCAAAGGGTGCAAACCATTTTTAAGGCCCTTGACCCATACTGCTAACTGCGTTTCAGACATCTTGGTAAAAGACTGTTGGCCATGTTCAAGCTCTGGATTACGAGTTCTAATATCTCTCTGAACTTTTTCTCCAGCATTTTCATAGTTTGTAGATACACATTTAAATGATCATTTAGCAAATGAGTGTCTCCCTCACTAGACTGAGAGCTTCATAATGGAAGAAACTGTTTTGTTCACCCTTCTATTTCTGATAACTAGAACAATGGCCTGGTTCATAGTCACACTCATGAGATACTTATTGATTAAATGAAGGAATGATCTGATCACATTTCATCAATATTAGCTTTTTATACTTTTATATCTACTCCAGCGTATAAACAACTTTAATTTTTTTTTATCTCTGGTATCTAATACAGTCCTAAGTACAAAGAAAGTGCTCAATAAATGTTTGTTGAACTAACGTGGGAACTCTATAAACATTTTCTGTAATCACTGCACTAAATTTATGATACCTGTTATCAATCTGAAGGGCTATTTAGCAAAAAAGAACTGCTAGTGTGGACAAACAGGAAAAACCTGAATGTGGCCAACAGACTTTTAACAAGATGTCTGAAATACAAGAGTACTTCAAAAAAGTCTGTGGAAAAATTCGTATTCTCTTTTAATTCTATTTTTCCATTAACTTTTTGAAGTACTCTCATAATTTTTTTTTTTTTTTTTTTTT
>NW_007748378.1:0-808 GCF_000696425.1 Galeopterus variegatus
TAGTCACCATTATTCAGATTCCAGAAGAATGACTCCCTTGGGAATTTCTTGCAGGGCTGGTTGTGTGGGGGTGAACTCCCACAACTTTTGTTTGTCTGGGAAATATGCTATTTCCCTCTCATTTCTGAAGGAGAGTCTTGCTGGGTAAACAATTATTGTCTGGAAGTTTTTTTCTCTTAGTATTTTGAATATATTGTTCCACTTTCTTNCTACTTGTTCCGGTGGTTTAAATACTTTTGATCATTATTTCCCCTTTTATTTCTCTTCTTCCGTGTGAGTTGGGAATTCAAGGCAGAATGATTCAGCTTCTTTCTATTTCTTGCTGGCATTTTTGTTTTAATTGTGGGTTTTGCTCTTTCTTGTGTATTCATGATGGTAGTCACCATTATTCAGATTCCAGAAGAATGACTCCCTTGGGAATTTCTTGCAGGGCTGGTTGTGTGGTGGTGAACTTCCACAACTTTTGTTTGTCTGGGAAATATGCTATTTCCCTCTCATTTCTGAAGGAGAGCCTTGCTGGGTAAACAATTATTGTCCAGCAGTTTTTTTCTCTTAGTATTTTGAATATATGGTTCCACTTTCTTCTGGCCTGTAGGGTTTTGGTTGAGAAGTCTGCTTTTAGTTTGATGGGGTTCCCCTATAATTGACCTGAAGCTTTTATCTTGCTGCTTGTAGAATTCTCTTTGTCTTTGAGCTTTGGGATTTTAACTATAATATGTCTCAGGGAGGATCTTTTTGGGTTGAATGTGTTTTGGGACCTTTGAGCTTCCTGGATCTGAAGGTCTGTATCTCACTGTACACTTGGGAA
>NW_007748378.1:2244-2763 GCF_000696425.1 Galeopterus variegatus
GTATTTCACAGGGCCTGGTTTTCCAAAGCCCTTCAGTTTCAGGTTTAGTCTAACTTCTTAAAAGTACATATAAAAAAATGTTAAACTTGCAAAAAAACAGGAAGCTTTCCCCAGGCTAGTTTCTCTTGTAAGATAAAGAATTGTAACACAGCAAGGTTGCTGGCTCAAGGCAGACAAGTTACTAATTGATATGTAAAGATCCTGGGAAGCTGCTGTAGAGAGAGAATGTTTGCTAAGATCAAGCTTTGGTTGATGGATCACCTCAACCTTTTGCAGATTGCATTATGGAATGTCACCTTGCTTACTTCAATGATATTACTAGTCTTCCATGTGTTAGCCATAATTCTGGCAATATCCTTGTGTCTTTGTAATGGATAAATCAACTGAATTTTCTTGTAAAACTTCCTTGTCTTTACACTGAAAGGGAGAAGCTAAGTTTGGAAGTGGCTGCCACATTCAGTTTTGCTCCTTCTAATGGAGAAATTACTGAAGTGCAGTCCGTCCGGGCCTCAATGCATG
>NW_007748378.1:3920-5986 GCF_000696425.1 Galeopterus variegatus
TTGGTATTTGATTAAAGAAGGTGCAACAATTAAAACCATTAATGTTCTATGTGTTAAATAAGGATTATAGGGGTCCATTGTTTTAGACTAGGCTCTTTCACTAGGCCCCAACAGATGATATTAAAAATAAAAATGGAGTAACTCATGCTGATGTTCTATGTCACCAAACCGAAACTGAGGTATCTATCTGACCTTCATGAAATCAGGGGAGAGAGAGAACATCCTAATTTCCCAGAAAGACCAGTTTTAATCAAGATTGCTTTTCTTTAATCAAATACCAAACAGGTCTGAAAACTCATTTTAAAGTAAAATATTCAGTTGCCTCATAAATAAAGCAAAGCCATGGTTTTCCCACTCTGTAAAAGAAACATGAAAAATATGTCAATTGTCAGCTGTCCTTAGGGCACTGGACAGCGATGCCTTTCAGCAGTTCACCCCCAACTCTTGTAAGTTTTTCATAGGTCTCTTCATGGCTCTTTTCTCTTACCTTCCTTGGACTTTCAGTTGCTTTCTCTCCGTATCCTTGAACCACCCTCTTATCATCAGATGCATGTTGCAAGGAGAGAGATAACACAAGTAACCAGGCGCAAAATACCTAAGTGGCTTTTTCTTCCCCAGAAGCCTAAAGTGACAACAGCATAATCACAGGCTTTGCTGTGCTGTACAATAGGTATCTTAGACAGTTCAGCCGCTGTAACAAACTACTGTACACAGGGTGGCTTCTATACAAAAGAAATTAATTTCTCAATAATTCTGGAGAATAGATGTTCCAATCTGATTGCTTGCAGAATCAAGATTTGGGGAAGACCCTCTTCTAGGTTGCAGACTGCTGACTTCTTTTTGATATCCTTATGTGGTAGAAAGAGAGCAAGCTAGCTCTCTGGACTCTTTTTAAAAGGGGACTCATACCGGGCTCCACCCTTATGACCTAATTAGGTCATTGGGACCCACTGCCAAATACCATCACACTGGGGATTAGATTTCAACATATGAATTTGGGGGGAACATAAACATGGGGTTCATAATAATTGGTAAACTAAACCTTGGATAAGGCTTTAGCAAATCAGGACTGCCAAAAATTGAGAGAAAAAAATCATATGTTTAACATTTTCAAAATCACCTAATCGATATCATGGTATGAACTTTAAAATAGTTGAACTTCCTTACACCTATTTTACAAGTAAGTAGTGCTTGTATTTTGTATCACAGGATGGTGAGATATTATAAATGGGCCTAAGACATTTTTGTGCACACAACACTTGAGTTCTTTTGGAAATATGACAACAGCTGCCAAAGAAGTTTGACTTGAGTGAAGGTTAACACTCCCCACAGAGCCTTGGTACCTGGGTATAAGGAAGGAGCCCTCAGACAACATTCTGCCACACATACAGGTATTGACTGTCTAACCATTTATTAAGCAGGCAGGCACAAAAGCAATTTATATAACCTATTTTAAGCTCAAAAGAAATTCTTTCTTTCTATCTTTCTTTCTTTCCTTCCTTTTTCTTTCCTTTTTCCAGATGCTCTAAACACTCAAGGCAGACATAGCAAAACATTAGACAAGAATCCTCTTAGCCTAAGGTGACATTCCTAAGGATACCTGCAGCAGAACTATGCTGATTCTTATATCCTTGTACATACAAGTGTGGGGAATGTCTACAAAATATTTTCACCAATCAACATATTACAAAACTACCCATTTCTAACTGTCTTCATGAGATTTAGCAAGTCACTAAGCTCACCAGTAGAACAACCATTTTTGACATTCACACTGCTGAGTAGTAGAGTGACTGTGAGTGGATTGGGATAAGGTAATCACAGAAACGCCAGGACAGCCATCCCAGGTACGTCTCTAATCAGAATGCCAGCTGCACTTAGATTAATAATAATGTAATAACACTCAGTTTATGCTGAATTATTTGAAAGCAATTTACAGACATCATGAGAATTGTGCCATAAATTTTCCAGTCACTTGAGTCTCAAATCCCTATGTGAGTGTTGTCTGTGAAGCTTCCTTACAGTACACACAGCATGCAAAGGGCTTCTCCACAGGGCTTCATGTGATA
>NW_007748378.1:6235-9218 GCF_000696425.1 Galeopterus variegatus
GGCCTTTGTTAATTTGATTTCAGACTTAGTTTTGTCGTCATTCCTAAGGATACCTGCAGCAGAACTATGCTGATTCTTATATCCTTGTACATACAAGTGTGGGGAATGTCTACAAAATATTTTCACCAATCAACATATTACAAAACTACCCATTTCTAACTGTCTTCATGAGATTTAGCAAGTCACTAAGCTCACCAGTAGAACAACCATTTTTGACATTCACACTGCTGAGTAGTAGAGTGACTGTGAGTGGATTGGGATAAGGTAATCACAGAAACACCAGGACAGCCATCCCAGGTACGTCTCTAATCAGAATGCCAGCTGCACTTAGATTAATAATAATGTAATAACACTCAGTTTATGCTGAATTATTTGAAAGCAAGTTACAAACATCACGAGAATTGTGTCATAAATTTTCCAGTCACTTGAGTCTCAAATCCCTATTTGAGTGTTGTCTGTGAAGGTTCCTTACACTACGCAGAGCATGCAAAGGGCTTCTCCACAGGGCTTCACGTGATAGGAGTTCAGGGAAGTTTTACGTATACCTATGTTGAAGAGTGGGATGAGTAGTAATAAGATCAAAAGAAGTCAATCCTCCTTCCCCTTGCCCCTTATATTCAATCAGTTGTCAAATCCTGGCTATACTCCTGACATAACTAAGTCCATGTCTGCCCCTNGCTCCACCCTTACGACCTAATTAGGTCATTGGGACCCACTGCCAAATACCATCACACTGGGAATTGGAATTCAACATATGAATTTGGGGGGGACATAAACATGGGGTTCATAATAATTGGTAAACTAAACCTTGGATAAGGCTTTAGCAAATCAGGGCTGCCAAAAATTGAGAAAAAAAATCATATGTTTAACATTTTCAAAATCACCTAATCGATATCATGGTATAAACTTTAAAATAGTTGAACTTCCTTATATCTATTTTACAAGTAAGTAGTGCTTGTATTTTGTATCACAGGATGGTGAGATATTATAAATGGGCCTAAGACATTTTTGTGCACACAACACTTGAGTTCTTTTGGAAATATGACAACAGCTGCCAAAGAAGTTTGACTTGAATGAAGGTTAACACTCCCCACACAGCCTTGATACCTGGGTATAAGGAAGGAGACCTCAGACAACATTCTGCCACACATACAGGTATTTACTATCTAACCATTTATTAAGCAGGCAGGCACAAAAGCAATTTATATAACCTATTTTAAGCTCAAAAGAAATTCTTTCTTTCTATCTTTCTTTCTTTCCTTCCTTTTTCTTTCCTTTTTCCAGATGCTCTAAACACTCAAGGCAGACATAGCAAAACATTAGACAAGAATCCTCTTAGCCTAAGGTGACATTCCTAAGGATACCTGCAGCAGAACTATGCTGATTCTTATATCCTTGTACATACAAGTGTGGGGAATGTCTACAAAATATTTTCACCAATCAACATATTACAAAACTACCCAATCAACATATTACAAAACTACCCAATCAACATATTACAAAACTACCCAATCAACATATTACAAAACTACCCAATCAACATATTACAAAACTACCCAATCAACATATTACAAAACTACCCAATCAACATATTACAAAACTACCCAATCAACATATTACAAAACTACCCAATCAACATATTACAAAACTACCCAATCAACATATTACAAAACTACCCAATCAACATATTACAAAACTACCCAATCAACATATTACAAAACTACCCAATCAACATATTACAAAACTACCCAATCAACATATTACAAAACTACCCATTTCTAACTGTCTTCATGAGATTTAGCAAGTCACTAAGCTCACCAGTAGAACAACCATTTTTGACATTCACACTGCTGAGTAGTAGAGTGACTGTGAGTGGATTGGGATAAGGTAATCACAGAAACGCCAGGACAGCCATCCCAGGTACGTCTCTAATCAGAATGCCAGCTGCACTTAGATTAATAATAATGTAATAACACTCAGTCTATGCTGAATTATTTGAAAGCAATTTACAGACATCATGAGAATTGTGCCATAAATTTTCCAGTCACTTGAGTCTCAAATCCCTATGTGAGTGTTGTCTGTGAAGCTTCCTTACAGTACACACAGCATGCAAAGGGCTTCTCCACAGGGCTTCACGTGATAGGAGTTCAGGGAAGTTTTACATATACCTATGTTGAAGAATGGGATGAGTAGCAACAAGATCAAAAGAAGTCAATCCTCCTTCCCCTTGCCCCTTACATTCAATCAGTTGTCAAATCCTGGCTATACTCCTGACATAACTAAGTCCATGTCTGCCCCTTCCATGTACGCTCACAGCCCATATCCTAATCCGGGCCCGTTACCTCTCACGGGGCTCTGCGAAATCTCTGTAACTGCATCTAGACATACTTTGCACACAGTAGGTACTCAAAAATTCTTCAGGGAATCCATCAACTGAAACTAAATTACAAATCAGAAAATATGTAACAAACAAAACTGGAGTAACTGCACAGCACTATGTCCTTCAACAGATTTAAGAAACAGCACTGCAGATATCTGTTAAGAAAATAAACTTGTTACACAATAATCTGAATACCAATGTAGGTTCACCTACTAAAATTCACCAAGCAGAAACCTGAAGGAAGTGAGGGAATGAGCCATGTGGCTGTCTGAGGGAAGAGCATCCCAGGCCGAGAGAATAGTAGGTGCAAAAGCTTGAGGCAGGAGTGTTCCTGCCACGTTCGAGGAAAAGCAGAGAAGTCAGCGGAGCTGGAAGAGAGTTAACAAGAGGTGGAATGATGGATGAGATTGGAGAGTTTGCAGCGGACGAGAATCTACGGGAGAGTTTTAATCAGATGTCATAATTTGACCTTTTTTATTGTAACATAGTTGGTTGTGCAGTTATGATTTGGCATACATTTTAATAGGCTCAAATAGACCACATGAGAGCAAAGCGAAAGCAGAGAAAGGTGTTAGGAGGTTTTTGCAGTAATCTAAGCAAAAG
>NW_007748378.1:10711-11902 GCF_000696425.1 Galeopterus variegatus
TCAGAGATTATGGCATTCGGTATCCAACCACGGTCAACTTCTGTGCCTTATAAAGAAATCCATCGTCTCTCTAATAAACTCAAGTCTGTGTACCCCAAGGTTGGCAACGGAGGAGGAATTCCTAGAATAAAAATTGTAATCACGTCCAGTCAAGATGGAGGAATACACCGTCCCCAGTGTCACTCTCTCCCACAAATCAACCAATTTACAGCTATAGAAATGTAACTTCACCCAAGCTGGGGCCGCTGGAGCTCAGGGGAAGAGGCGTAGAGACTCACGGTGTTCATGAAGGCAGGAGAAACCATGATGAGAGGAAGACAAAACTGCTCTGAATGTTTCGGGATACAGCTGCTTCTAGGCTGGAGCTCCTAAGTGCACGGAGCAGGAGCCAGCAGAAGCTGCAGCTGTGATCTTCAGATGGAGTTGCTTGGAGGCTGCAGGGGAGACGAGGACCTTGGTGGCCCCCAGGACAGCAAGACCACAAATAGGGTTCCCGTGGACCCATGCAGGAGCAAGGAGCCCGATCAGCTGAAAAACGGGAGCCACACAGAGGCCAGTGAGGCATCACAAGGGACCAGCGCAGGGCCTGTCCCATGGGAAGTGTTTGGATCATGGTTGGTGGGGGAGAAGGGCCCACCAGGAGAACACTGGGACACAGCAAGCACAGCTGATCCCCCCCTGAATCAGTGCAGGACCACTCAGAGGAGACTGGTCACGAATGCAGAATTGCATGGAGTACAGTTTGCTGAAAACACTCAGTCCCAGATCAGAGATTCTACACAACACAGATCCAGCAGATCTCTGGAGAGCTGAAAGTACCTNCGGCCTTTGTTAATTTGATTTCAGACTTAGTTTTGTCGTTGACATGATATACAATTATATGCAGATGAAGCCCAGAAACATTAAGTTGAATGAAAGAAGCCAGACATTGTATGATGCCATTTATTCAAAATACTGGAGCAGGAAAATCCATGCTACAATTATAGCATCAGGATAGTAGTTGTCACAGGAAGTAGAATTGACTAGAAAGGGGATGAGAGTCCTTTCTGGGATGATGGAAATATTCTATAGCTTGACTGCGATGGTGCTTATACCAGCGTATATGTTTTCCAAAGTTCATTGATCTCTACGCTCATGATTTGTGCATTTTATTGTATGTGAATTGTGCCTCAATTGTGAATGGCAAGAACA
>NW_007748379.1:0-8868 GCF_000696425.1 Galeopterus variegatus
CAGCTCTCAGGATCGCGCTGTTTCCTGACACGGGCGCTCCATACCCGTCGCCATTTTTCTCCCTAGGCTCCTCTTGATTGTGACAATTTCTCAGATTTTCTCATTTTTGATGATCTTAATAATTTAGAGTAACACTGTCAAGTATAATTTATAGAATTTACTTCTAATAGGATTTGTTATATTTTCTCATAATTAGGCTGAAGTTATGGTTTTTATGATGAAGATTACAGAGGTAAAGTGCCATTTTTATCACATATTATTAAGAATACATACTATTGACATTACATACCTTTTGATGTTTGCAGTGGTCATCTGACCGAGGTAGTGTTTGTCATTTTTCTCCTCTCTAGAGTTATTTGCCCTCCTTTCCATACTGTATTCTATAGAAAGAAGTCACTATGTATTACTACACTTAAGGAGTGGGTAGTTTGCTTTACACCCTCGAGGGAGGTGTATATATATATATGCAAATTATTTGGAATTATTCTGCACAGGAGATCTGTTTATTTCCCTTCACTTATTAATTTACTCAATTATTTATTTATATCAATATGGACTCAAGAATATTTCATACTTTGGGTTTTAATACAATACTGTGTTATTTATTGCATTGCTCACATTTATTCCGGCTTTGGCCATTGGAAGCTCTTTTATTTTATAATTTTTTAGTGACTGGCCTATGTAGGGATTTGATCCCTTGACCTTGGTGTGATCAGCACTGCACTCTAACCAACTGAGCTAACCAGCCAGCCCCAGGAAGCACTTTTAATTGGCTCCTTTTCCTTTGAAATAACCTCAATCATTGTGAGTTTTTTTTTTTTTCTTTTCATCACTTTCCTACTTTTTGGCACTATAAATGCTCTAGTTTCATCTTGTATATTTCCTACCCCAATTCCAAAGTTAACAATTTCTCCAAAGAGGCCTAATAACTTTAATTGGAAAAAAGTATTAGAAACTAAGATCTAAGATCTAAGTGCTAAGTATGCTTAGTATTGGGATTGGGATTGGGACTGGGATTTTGTTGATTCTAGTTCAATTCAGCTGACGAGAGAGAAAATATGTATGTGCATACTAAACGATGTTTATACACATATCTGTAATATTTCTATAGGTAACTATCTGAATCTATATTAAACTAAACAGGAATTTATACTGAAGTTTTTAACTCTAGCCCATTACACATGAAGCAGCCTGGCTTCCTCCCTTGCTTGTCTGTAAATTCACATTCAACTGTGAGAAACCTGTCTTCTACTTCTGCCATCTATTTTCTTAATTGTTTTATTTCATTGAACATACATATAGCAGTATCAGAATAGATAACCTGTACCCTCATGAAAAACAATTTTATCAACTACAGTATAGCATTTTTCTGTTTCTTTTGCCTTTAGTTTCACAGAATCCACTCTTTTCCAAAATTACTTAAGTCAACACATATTTCCCCATTCTTTTCAATAAAGTTGTTTCATGCCTTTGTAATATAGTTAAACTGTTTTTCACATTCCACATTTCATTCCAAAAATTTGCCAGTCACCTAAATGATGATTTTATTTGCATACAATATTCACTCTTTATGCTATAATATTCAGCGAGTTTTAACAAACGTGTAGTGTTATGTCTTCACAATTACAGTATCATACAGAACAGTTTCACTGCCTGAAAATTTCCCCTGTGCTTTATCTATTTAGCCCTCTCCTCCTTCCTTCAACTACTGGCAACCACTGATCTTTTTACTTACTATATAGTTTTGCCTTTCCAGAGTGTCATAAAATTAAGGCATAAACCATGAAGCCTCTCAGAATGGCTTTTTTCACTTAATATTCATTTCAGCTTTATTTATGTATTTTTTGTGGCTTAATAGTTTATTTTTTAAATCAGTGAATAATAATATTTTATTGTATAGATATATCATGTTTTATTTTTTTCTATTCACTTATTTAAGAACATCATTGTTGCTTCCAGTTTTTTGGCTATTATAAATACAGATGTTAAAAATATTCATGTACAAGTATATGTGTGGATATACACTTTCAAAAAGTTGGGTAAATAGCTAGAAGTGATGCTGGATTATCTGATAAGACTATTTTCAGCTTATAAGAACCTGCCAACCTGTTTTCAAAAGTGACCATGCTATTTTTATTCCCATGAGAAATGAGTGAGAATTCTTGTTACAACATCATTTTGTTTTTGAAAGGCAATTTTCTTCAATATATAATTCTTGGCTGAGAATCTTTTCTTTTTAGTATCTGAATATGTCATACCACTGCTTCCTGGCCTCCATAGCTTTTGATAAGAAATCAGGTGATAATCTTCTAGAGTCCCCTGAAGTTGATGAGTCACTTCTGTTGTATTGCTTTTAAGAGTTTATCTTTGTCTTTTGACCATTTGACTGTAGTGTAGCTAGTGGTTATTCTCTGGGTTTATCTTAGAGTTTGTTGAGCTTTTTGGATGTGCAGATTAAAGTTTTTTAAATCAAATTTGAGAAAATTTTGGCTGTTATTTCATCAAATATTTTTTGTTCCTTTCTCTTTTTCTGTCCTTATGGTATTCCCACTATGCATATGTTGGTTTGCTCAGTGGTATCCTACAAGTCTATGAGGCTCTGTTCTTTTTATTTTAATTATTATTTTTTCTTTCTTTTCATCAGTCTGGATAATCTCAATCATCCTATCTTTAATTTTACTGATTCTAACTTCTTTCAGCTCAAATATGTTGTTGAGCTTTTCTAGTGATTATTTTTCTATAGTGAAATTTAACCTCCACGTGTGTAGAATGACTTCTTGTTATGTAGCTGCAAAGAATAAAGACAAACTAAAGACTTAGAAGAAAGAGCAAGGTCTGGGTTGGTGGAAAAATATTGAAATGGAGTCAGGGAACACAGAATCAGAGAAAATTAGAAGCTCGATATTTAAAGGGAACTCATAGACTATAGGATTTCCTCAGTTCATTGCTTGTTTCTATGCAATATCACTTTCAAATATCTGTTTCTATCATATTTTCATATGGGTTAGGTATCACCCAGATGGGTGTCATACGTTTCCATTTCTATGAAATAGGAGAGTAATATCTTGTGAATTATGATCTCTTCTGAAGTTAAGATTTAGTGATATCATTTGATAATTCAAAAAATTCTTTGGAAAACCAACAATTTTTAGTAAAATAAAAATGGTATCGTTACCCTGATAGCATATTTTGCAAATGTTTCCTGATTAACTCAGATTGAAAATCTTATCTGAACATTCTCTTCTCTTATTTTAATACATCATTCCACTAGCCTAACAATGCTTATTGGGTAAATGACATTTGTGTACTTACCAGTATCACAGGATTTCTTTGAGTGAAGATTGGAGGTATGTTGTAAGCATTGTTTTTATGATCATTATCATTATCATCACATTATTATCAACATTATTATGTAATTGGACAATTTTCAATATCTTCATTGTTTCTCATAATTTATCAAAATTTGTCTTGGTTTATCAATCACCAAAAAAAGGTTACTTGTCTTTCTTTATATACTAAAATGCTATATTTTTGTCAGCTTAAATTCTTTCTCAATATTTGGGAAGGTGTCATTTCAAGCTTTTATTTCATCTAAGGAACTATCTCCTGGTGTGCGTGTGTGTGTGTGTTGTGTATGTGTGTTTCTGTATATGTCTGTGCACACTGTCATTGGGAATTATCTTTTTAATGAGTTTATTGGGTTTTAATGAACCCTAATTTTTTTTCAAAAATCTTACTTTTCTCTCTATTGTGTTCCCTGGTGAATCAATTGATGCTTAAAACTGATGTGAATATGTGGGGGATGTAGCTGTCTGTTTATGTTCACTTGTCATCAGTAGAATTTTGGGCAATGGTATAATTTGTGGGCTGATTCTTATAGCTCTAGTCATTTATGCAAAATAATTGAAATTTATGCAAAATAATTAAACACTTTGTGTTGGTCCGTACCAGTTTCTTTCTCTTAGTTTTCCTGGATGTTTATATCATCTACCTTAGCTGTTTTGTGATAATCTATGCAATGGCTTAGTTTAGAACAACATTAGAAAAAGGAAGGAATAAAAATATTTAATAAAATGTTAAACAGCTGGGAACTAAGGAGTAGGAGTTAACTAATCAAGGAAAGCTTTAATATAGGCTTTAAAAATATTTTTTGCTACTTAAATGACATGGGCAAAAGGTAAAATATTTTTAGAAATCAGAGTATTTTAAGGAAGTGAATGTTTTGTCTAATTTCAGTTAGGAACATTTAGCTGTTTCTATTTAATTTTTATCATAGATTCAAGCTTATTTTTTTTCTTTTTAACTGATCAAACATGTTTGGATCATAAACAAACAATTGTATAAGTCGATTTATCATAGCAGTGTTCTGTATGTGCCTTATATAATGAGCCTATTGTAGCAATTATCTTGCTTCCACATTTCTCACTCACCATACATTTTCTCAAATGTATTTTCGCTGTCTAATACCGAATCACACAAATAGATGATCATCAAATAAGAGACACATAAAAGGGGGGAAATTTGACAAAAACATGAGTCCAAAATTATACTCGTCATTCTTCTCCTTGAAGTTATACATTCTTGTGGCTCTATATTCCCTTTTTATTTACTTACATATTTGTCAATGTATTGATTTAAACTTGCTATTCTTATTTGGAAAATTTCTTGTGTCTTTTCGAAATGTTTTTGATTTTTCTCTTCCTTTAAGCTGGAAACTAATGAAGGGGACCTGGATCTCTCCATGGTTGAGAGAAGCAGCACTTTGTTTTGTAGTGGGCTGCTTCTGTGATGTGTGATAACTTACAGACAGAGTGTGCATTGTTGTTATTGTGGTGGTTAACTAAGATGATGAATCCCACGTTATTATTCTATGTGTGGCATCCTCCTATCTACTCTATTTCAAATTTTCTCATCTCTGATGTTCTTTAGTAGGAAGAACAGTAGGTGATTCCACACTGAGTTATTCCCTAAGAATGACAATGGGACCACATAAGCTATTCTGTGCAGTTGTATTGAGGGAAAAAAGTTTTAGACTAATGAAAACAGGACTAAAAAAGTCATGTCAGTTTGAGAGCAAAGGTTTAGATTCTTGTCCCAGTCTAAACATAATATTTCTACCAAGTCTTTGCAAGCATTGAACATGTAGATGGGTCTTTACACAAAGTCAAATCATGATGGAAATGGCCTGCGTGTATTAATCAGTTTGAGAGCAAAGGTTTAGATTCTTGTCCCAGTCTAAACATAATATTTCTACCAAGTCTTTGCAAGCATTCAACATGTAGATGGGTCTTTACACAAAGTCAAATCATGATGGAAATGGCCTGCGTGTATTAATTATTTTCTCAATTCCCTCATTGCTAAGGCATTATATACAGGAGTCTTATCTAACAAGTGTCTGCAGGAAGCATGAGGCAGAAATAAGTAGACTGAATGTGGGAATATTTCTCAAAGATAAATCAGAGCCAATAGAAGCTATACTATTTGAGAAACTTAAATTCTTCTGTCTTTACTAATACAAAGTGCAGCACATTTTAAATTTTAATTTGTATTTTTATTCTTGGGAATTTTTACTCTTCCTCAGGCAAATCCTTATTTATTTGCTTGCTCTCATCTTTACTAGAACATTCATATTTGATAGCAAGTAAAATGCCTGGTTAACCAAAACTACTAATCCAAGAAGAAGAGTTCCAGCAAGAACTATTTCTAGAATGAGTGAAAAATCAGATTGGCTGAGCAGTTTTTTGGCTACGGCTATTGGAAACAACACTCACGACCAATTTACAGCTTTGCAGAGTTTGGGTTTTAGAGCAATCCCCGTCTCCTCACCAATTAGTATGGCTGTAAGGCTGGCAACTGGGTGATTCTTCAGTGTATGCATGTGTCAGTCCTAGAGGCGAGACTGTATGTGCTGAGAGCTCCCAACAATACAACATACAAAATGCAGTTGTTAATATTTTAAATTGCTTCTCCTTAATTTGTAATAGCTACTAACTGCCTGCTCAGTCAAGGACATTCTTAAAAGGAGTATATAGGGGCTGGGACTATTGTGATAGGCTAAGTCTCTAGATAATAACACAACAGCTTTTTTGGAAGGAGGTAAATTTAGATATCCCAAAGTAAATTGGAAAGGAGTAATTTCATAATCAATTTGATTTTTAAAAGTTTTATTACTTTTATTGTGGTAATATATACATATAATAAAATTTACTGTGTTAACCATTTTTAAGTGACCAATTCTGTGGCATTATGTACATTGACATTGTTGTGTCTCCATTACCACCATCATCTCCAGAAGTCTTTCTACCTTTCTCAACAGAAAGTCTGTGCCCATTAACAACAATTTCCTCTTCTCCCTTCCCCCTAGCCCCTGGCAACACCATTCTACTTTGTCTCTGTGGATTTGACTGCTCTGGGTACCTCATGTAAGTTGAAATCATACAATTTTTGTCATCTTGTGTCTGGCTCATTTCACTTAGCATAATACCTTTGTCTGTGTAGTAGCATGCATCAGAATTTCCTTTTTCAAGACTGAATAATATTCCATTGTATGTATATGTTCCTTTAGTTTATTAATTCATCTGTCTGTGAACACTTGTGTTGCTTCCATCTTCTGGTGAAATGCTTTTGTGAGTAATGCTCTATCCACTTCAATTTGAAAGGAAAAGGTCTCCACACCTGAAGAGTTTCTGTCGCATCACGATGTTTCATGGTGGATTTGTGGCCTGCAAATTCCATTGAACTGAAGTCTAGATACATTGCATTGAAACCGTATTCCTGGAAACCTTTAAATCACACAGATCATCCAATTTTTTCCAGGTGGCTATCTTATGTTTTCTTTATCATCTTTTTTTCCCTTAAATTATTAAAAACAAGACAAAACAAAAAACTTGGACTGTTCCATCCAGGTGTTACTTCTGATTTAAACAGTACATCTCTCTTATCCTTTCTGTAGTCTGTGATGGAAAAACAGAGCTTTCCATGGTATTTTCAACAAGACAAAGCCAAGTTTTAATTGGACATAGTTCATTCCTTCTCGGTGTTTCTGGATCTCCTGTGTCTGTTTACAAGGGTGGCCACATTATCCTCGGGACAGGACTATGCTGCATTTGCCTGTGATATTTACCAGGGAGGGGAACTCCTGTTCCAGGGATTTGGGGTTTTATGAGGTGGTCCTCCTGGGATGCCTTTTAATTGTTTGAGCTATATTAGTCCTTGAGGTAAAACCCTTTTCTCAAGTGTCCAGCCAAGCCCCCTGATCAGGTCTCCTCAAGCCACAGTAAAATTGGCATGCTTAAGTAGGGTAGGAATGCTAACATCACAGATCTGAGAGGGCTAATTTGGTCTAAAATGCACTCCAGTAATGTTTATGTTACAGATAAAGTGCTTACAACACTGTTGCTGCCCTTTTGACCCCATTTCCTTGTTCGTGTGCTTCTAAGAGAAAGTGATACTTAAATTCAAATCTTTACTTTTATTAGCTCCCAGAGTGAACTAGGATTTCAGTCCAATCTTATCTCTGGTGTAAACATCTCGTTACCATTCAGGTCTTGGCGATATCTTGGGGAAAATGATTAAATACATTCCATCAAGGGAACAAATGAGAGCTCATCAGAATCTCTCTCTCTCTCTCTCTCATTTGTTCTGTCGTTCGTTCTCACGCTCTCACTCTAGCTCTTTCTCAATTTTTTCCTTCCTCTCTCCTTTCCTTCCTCCCCTTCCTTCTCTCTTCCTTCTTTCTTCCCTCCCTCTTTCTCTCTTTTATTTCTTTCTTTCCAGATTCATGAGTATGGATGTTGCAAACTCAAAGCAAAGCATTCTCACAATTTGCCGTGTACAGAAACACATTTTTCTTATTATTCTAATAACAGTTTCTAGTTTTACATCATTGTAAACAGAAAGTATGGCCTCCATAATTTCTAATGTTCAATACTAGGTAAAATTTTCTCCATGGATCAATTAATGATTGATTTTTCTAAATGTCTAACAAATATTAAAAGTATAATTGTGCTCGCCAGGAGTCTGCATTCTCAGTTTTTTTTTTTTTTTTTTTTTTTTTTTTTTTTTTTTTAGCATAGAGCAAAATTATCTCTTGATGTTTCCAGATATTTTATACTTGTTGGCTGCATCAGAGGCCTTTGCTCATAACATTTCCTGTTCTTGGAGTTCTCCCTTTACCCTAATATGGTTAATATCTATTGTCCTTTCTGGTCATTTTAGAAAACATGGCCTGTACAAATTCTTACTGCAAATGCTATTTTCCCTGCAGAGAAGTCTCTTATCTCCCTCCAGGCTGCACTAAGTCTACTGGTAGAGCTCCCCTCATGCCTTGTCCTTCCTCCCCTGAGTATGGTACTTTCATATTTACTGGACTTTTTGTCATTAGGCTACAGACCACTTTGAGGGAGGGGCTGTAAGTTGTTCCCAAGTGTATCTCCCATCCCTAGCAGGGTGCCTGGCATCTGTGAGTGGTAAATAAATATGTGCTGAATAAATCAGGAAGAAAAGTGACTGTACACATCGATAAGGAGGTCTGATATTACCACCCTAAAGGAGAGCTACTGAACTTCTTCTCCAGGCCAAATATTGTGCTGTCTTACAGATATAACCACTTATCCTCAAAATCCCCAAAAGAGTAGTGGTTCCATAATACAAGTGGGAAAACTGAGGTTCAAGGAGGCAAACCATTATTGATGAAAGACACACAAGAAGGGGCAAACTGGAAATAAGTGAGAATAATCTGAACAATACAAAGAGTAATGATTGTTTATTGGTGGAGTGACATTAGTGGGAATGGTGGAAAAACATGAAAAACAAGTAAAAATATCAAAATCAACTTTGTCATACCTCTGAAAATGAGTAAAAAAAAAA
>NW_007748379.1:9451-11901 GCF_000696425.1 Galeopterus variegatus
AAAAAAAAAATGCAGCAATCAAGCAAACACTGAATAAAGGAAAAGAAAAGTTGAACATGATAGAAAAGTTTTCCAGTGCTTTTTCTTGCTCTTCTTTCATACCCCTCCATAATCTGGTGGCAGACTTGAAGATGACGGCCCATGTTGCCAGTTTGGGATCCTAGTCCTTGGTTCTAGAGGAAAAAGAACAGATTTTATCTTCAGAGAATCATGTCTTGACCTTCCTGTTGGCTACCTGAAGGACTCATGCACGGTGCTTGACTTTGTTTCACCTAACTTGTAATATTCTTGAAGCAGAAAAGCACCTGCACAGAGGACATTACTCAAAATATTGTAAGGGAATGATAAACAATCCACTGCTGCTTGGGGCACAGAAATGCAGCTGAGGAAAACAATTGGTGTATCAAAAGCCTGGGAGGAAAATATGGAGAGAGTTTCTTTGGGAAAATGGGATATTAAAAGCACCCATGTGTACTGGGGAATTTAGAAAGTCACACAGAAGCCATGGCAGGATGGATGCTCAAAAAAAAAAAAAAAGGTACCTGAGAAAAACTTACAGTTTTACCTCTGGATGAATTTTAACCTCAGGGCAAGCAGAAAGTGAAGACTAAAGTTGTGAGTGGTCTGGCTAAGTGTTGAAGGAGTGTCCCTTTCATAACAACAACAACAACAACAAAAATTAGCAAAATAGGAATAGAAGGAAACATCTGAACTTGGTAAAGAGCACTTATGAAAAAACTCAAAGCTAATATCATACTTAGTGATGAAAGACAGGAAACCTTTCTCTTAATACTAGGAACAAGACAAGGATGCCCACTTTTACCACTTCTATACGACATTGTACTGAAGGCTCTAACCAGAGCAATTAAGCCAGAAAAAAATATGAAAACCTTCCAAATTGAAAATGAAGAATGAAGACTATCTTAATACACAGATGACATATTCTTACATGTAGAAAAATTCTAAAAAATCCACCAAGGTACTATCAGGGCGAATAAACGATTTATTAAAGTTGAAGTATATGAGAGTAACACACAAAAGTTTGTCTAAATTTCCATAGGCCAGCAATGAACAATCCAAAAAATGAAATTAAGAAAACAGTTTCACTTACAGGAGCATCCAAAATAATAAAATATTTAGGAATAAAATTAAACAAGGAGGTGAAAGATTTGCACACTTAAAACTACAAACATTGCTGAGCAAAATTAAGGAAAACATAAGTAAATATAAAGTCATCCCAAGTTCATGGATTGTAAGACTTAATGTTATTAAGATGGCAGTATTACCTAAAGTGATCCAAAGAGTCAATACAATCCCTAAATGAAATTCCAATGGCTTTTTTTTTTCATGAATGTAAGAACTTATCCTCAAATTTATATGGAATTGCAAGGGGCCACAAAAAGCCAAAACACTACTGAAAAATATGAAAGTTTGAGGACTCATACTTCCCAATTTTGAAGATTTCCATAAAGCTAAAGTAACCACAACACTGTGGTTTTGGCATAAAGATAGACACATAGACCCAAGGAATAAAATGAGAGTCCAAAAATAAACCCATGCATCTCTAGGCAATTTATTTTTGGCAAGAGTGCCAAGATCATTCAAGAGGGAAAATAGTCTCTTCAACAAATGGTGCTGGTACTAGATATCCACATGCAGAAGAATAAAATTGGACCCTAACTTCATAATTTAAACTCAAATTAACTGGAAAAGGATGAAAGAACTAGATGGAAGGGCTAAAACATATATTATAAGAAAACATAGTGATAAACGTTTATGACACTGGATTTGGAAATGGCTTCATAGATATGACACCAAAAGTATAAACAAGAACAAAAAATATTAGGTAAGTTAGAATTCATCAATTTTTAAAAAAGCACTTCTAGGACAGTATCATGAAGGTGGAAACATAACTCACAGAATGAGGGAAAATATTTGCAAATCACGTATCTGATAAGGCACTTGCATGTGGTCTATAAAAATAACACAAGTCAATAATAAAAAGACAAACCAATTTAAAAACTTACAATTTGACAATGAAAAGGCAAATAATCCAATTAAAAATAAAAAAGGAATTTGAATAGAAATTTCTCCAAATATACATGTGTCCAATGAGCACATAAAAAGATGTCCAATATTAACCATCAAGGAAGTGCTAATCAAAAGCACAATTAGATACTGCCTAATACCCACTAGCATGGCTACAATCAAAAACACAGAAAATTAGAAGTGTTGGCAAAGATAGGGAAATAGGAACCATCCCATATTGCTGGGAGTGCTATGCAATGCTGCAGCACTTTGTAAAACAGTTTGGCACTTCCAAAAAAAAAAAAAAACAACCTATAAAATTATAATAATTCCACTTTTTGGCATATACTCAAAAATATTAAAAATAGGTACTCAAGCAAAGGCTTGTATAGGAAGGTTCAGAACAGTACTATGCACAATAA
>NW_007748380.1:0-310 GCF_000696425.1 Galeopterus variegatus
CATCAAAACAAGGTGTCATGATCTTATTTGTATCTTAGGACCTACAAGTTTCAACTAATTTAAGGACAGTCTAGTGACCAAATGAAGAAAAATCTCTTTAAAAGTTGACATTAGTTTGATGCAGAAGTCACAAAAATGTATTATCCTGGGACCCCAAACAATAAATTGAGAGAATGCACATAATTTTATTATGTAGCACAATGGCTTGTAGATGCTTAATATGTTAACTCTTATTGACAACTTAATAACTATAAATATAGTTCTTTCCATACCCATTGTGTTTTTTATTTTAGCTAAAGCTAACAATATC
>NW_007748380.1:5634-6224 GCF_000696425.1 Galeopterus variegatus
TATTAATTCTTCCCAAATTACAAGTTGATCTATAGAAGCAACTCAGTTACAATCAAAATCTTGCTAGTTTTGGTTTGATTTTGTTTGTTTGTTTTGCATTAGCAAGGTGATTCTAAAATACAGTTTAAAATGCAATGGACCTCAAAAAAAAAGATGTTAAATTGGCAAGTTGCTGAGCATGAGGCATGGCAGACAAAGAGATAATTTCTGGAAGCTTCTGGGGATGAAAGGAGGCTTAGTCAGCCTCTTGTGGTCAAGGAGAATTAGCAATTCCAGTAGGAGGTTCCAACATCGAAACAAACCAGAGAGTATGTCCTGATGTCCCTCAGACTATCCTGTAGAGAAGCCAAGGAGTTTTCTCTCCTCTGGGCACAGCTTAATATAGTCTTGACTCTCAAGAGTGGCCAGGCATGCACGGTCTATTTATCTACACACAGCTAATCCAGAAATTCCTTCAAATTATATTGCAAGAAAATGAAGGTACTCTCACATTTCAAACATATTACCTTCACCAAAATTCAAATTACTGCATCAAAACAAGGTGTCATGATCTTATTTGTATCTTAGGACCTACAAGTTTCAACTAATTT
>NW_007748380.1:11698-11900 GCF_000696425.1 Galeopterus variegatus
TATTAATTCTTCCCAAATTACAAGTTGATCTATAGAAGCAACTCAGTTACAATCAAAATCTCGGTAGTTTTGGTTTGATTTTGTTTGTTTTGCATTAGCAAGGTGATTCTAAAATACAGTTTAAAATGCAATGGACCTCAAAAAAAAAAAGATGTTAAATTGGCAAGTTGCTGAGCATGAGGCATGGCAGACAAAGAGATAA
>NW_007748381.1:0-3904 GCF_000696425.1 Galeopterus variegatus
ATCGATCTAAGTAAACTCATCGGACCAACCTAATCGATCGAGGAAAAATAATCAGAACAAGTTTATCGATCTACGAAAAATAATCAGACCCAAATAATCGAACAAGGAAAACTAGTCAGACCATGATAATCGATCTAGGAAAACCTATCAAACCAACCTAATCGATCTAGTTAATATCATCAGACCAGGCACATCGATCGACGTAAACTCATCAGACCAATCTCATCTATGTAAGTAAACTCATCAGACCAAGCCCATCGATCTAAGTAAACTCATCAGGGCAAGCTCATCGATCCGAGTAAGCTAATCAGGCCAAGTTCATCGCTCTAAATAAATTCAGCAGAGCAAGCACATTGATGTAAGTAAACTCATCACACCAAGCTCATCGATGTAAGTAAACTCATCAGACCAAGGTCATCAATATAACTAAATTCAACAGAGCAAGCTCATTGATGTAGGTAAACTCATCAGACAGAGACCATCGATCTAAGTAAACTCATCAGACCAAGCTCATCGATCTAGGTATACTCATCAGACCAAGCTAATCAATCTTAGTTAACTCATCGCTCAGACCTAATTGATATAAGTGCCTCACCAGACCGAGCTCGTCGATGTAAGTAAACCCATCAGACCAAGCTCATTGATCTAAGTAAACTCATCAGGCCAAGCTAATCAATCTAAGTGAACCCATCAGTCAGAGTTAATTGATATAAGTAAACTCATCAAAGTTCATCGATCAAAGTAAATTCATCAGATCAAGCTAATCGATATAAGTGAACTCATCCAACGAAGATCATCGATCCAAATAATCTCATCAGACCAAGCTCATAAATCTAAATAAACTCATCAGACCAAGCTCATCGATCTAAGTTAACTCATCAGACCAAGCTCATCAATCTAACTAAATGCATCAGACCAAGCACATCCTTCTGAGAAAACTCATCAGACCAAGCTCATCGAACTAACTAAACTCATCCAACTAAGCTCAATGATCAAAATGAACGCATAAGACCTAGCTCGTCGATCTAAGTAAACTCATCATGCCAAGGTAATCGATCTAACTAAACTCATCAGTCAGAGCTAATTGATCTAGGTAAACTCACCAGAGCAAGCTCATCGATCTAAGAAAACTCATCAGACCAAGCTCATCGATCTAAGTAAACTCATCAGACCAATCTAATCTATCTACGTATACTCTTCAGAGCAAGCGATTCGATCTAAGTAAACTCCTGAGACCAATCTTATCGATCTAATAAACTCATCAGACCAAGCTAATCGAACTACTAAATCTAATCAGACCCTAATAATCGAACTAGGAAAAATAATCAGACCAATCTAATCGATGTAATTAAACTTATCAGACCAAGCAAATCGATCTAAGTAAATTCATCGGTCAGAGGTAATTGATATAAGTAAACTCATCAGACAAAGCTCATCGATCTAAGTAAGTTCGTCAGAACAAGCAAATCGATATAAGTGAACTCATCCAACGAAGATCATCGATCGAAGTAAACTTATCAGACCAAGCTCCTCAATCTTAGTAAACTCATCAGACCAATCTAATCGATCTAAGTAAACTCATCAGAGCAAGCGAATCGATCTTATTTAACTCACCAGACCATGAAGATGTATCTAAGTAAACTCATCAGAGCAAGCTCATCGATGTAAGTAAACTCATCAGACCAACCTAATCGATTGAGGAAAAATAATCAGAAGAAGCTTATCGATCTACAAAAAATAATCAGACCCAAATAATCGTTCTAGGAAAACTAATCAGACCAAGCAAATTGATCTAGGAAAACCTATCAAGCCAAGCTAATCGATCTAGGTAAAATCATCAGACCAAGCTCATCGGTCTATGTAAACTCAACAGACCAAGCTCATCTATCTAAGTAAACTCATCAACCAAGCCCATCGATCTAAGTAAACTCATCAGGGCAAACTCATCGATCCAAGTAAGCTTATCAGGCCAAGTACATCAATCTAAATAAACTCATCAGACCAAGCTCATCGCTGTAAGTAAACTCATCAGACCAAGCTCATCGATCTAAGTAAACTCGTCAGACCAAGCACATCGATCTAAGTAAACTCATCAGAACAAGCTCGTCAATCTAACTAAACTGATCAGACCAAGCACATCCTTCTAAGTAAACTCATCAGATCAATCTAATCGATCTAAGTAAACTCATCAGAGCAAGCCCATCGATCTAAGTTAACGCATCAGACCAACCTAATCGATCTAAGTAAACTCATCAGACCAACCTAATCGATCGAGGAAAAATAATCCGAACAAGCTTATCAATCAAGAAAAATAATCAGACCCAAATAATCGATATAGGAAAACTAATCAGACCAAGCAAATTGATCTACGAAAACCTATCAAACCAAGCGAATCGATCTAGGTAAAATTATCAGACCAAGCTCATCGATGTACGTAAACTCTTCAGACCAATGTCATCTATCTAAGTAAACTCATCAGACCAAGCCAATCGATCTAATTAAACTCATCAGAGCAAGCACATTGATGTAAGTAAACTCATCACACCAAGCTCATCCATCTAAGTAAACTCATCAGACCAAGCTCATCGATCTAAGAAAACTCATCAGTCCAAGCTCCTCGATCTAAGTAAACTCGTCAGAACAAGCTAATTGATCTAGGAAACATAATCAGACTAAGCTAATTGATCTAGGAAAACTAATCAGACCAAGCCAATAAATATAGGAAAAATAAAAAGACCAAGCTCATCGGTCTAGGAAAAATAATCAGACCTGACGAATTGATCAAGGAGAAACTATTCAGACCAAGCAAATAGATCTCCGAAAACAAGTCGGACCAAATTAATCGATCTTGTAAAACTAACTAGAACAAGAAAATCGATCTAAGAGAACTAATCAGACCAAGCTAGTCGATCTAGGAATTCTTAGAAGACCCAAATAGTCGATCTAGGAAAACTATTCAGACCCAAAAAATTGATCTAGGAAAACTAATCATTAAAAGCTTGTCGATCTTGGAAAACTAATCAGACCAAGCCAATCGATCTAGGAAAAATAATCAGACCAAGATAATCGATGTAGGAAAACTACTGAGACAAATGTAATCAATCTAAGAAAACTAATCAGACCAAGCTATCGATGTAGGAAAACTTATAAGACCAAGCTAATTGATCTAGGTAAACGCATCAGACCAAGCTCTTCGATCTAAGTAAACTCAACAGATCTAGCTCATTGATCTAAATAAACACAACAGAGCAAGTTCATTGATCTAAGTAAACACAAAAGACCAAACTCATCGATCTAAGTAAACTCGTCAAACTAAGCTAATCATTCTAAGTTATCTCATCAGACCAAGATGATTGATCAAAATAAACTCATCAGACCAATCTCATTGGTCTAAGTTAAGTCATCGGAACAAGATGTTCGATCTTAGTAAACTCAACAGACCAAGCTCATCGATCTAACTAAACTCAACAAGGCAAGCTCATCGATCTACTTAACCTCATCAGACCGAGCTCATTGATCTATATAATCTCAACAGAGCAAGCACAATGATCTAAGTAAATTCATCAGACCAAGCTCATCAATCTAAGTAAACTCATCAGACCAAGCAAATCAATCTAAGTAAACTCATCAGAGCAAGCTTATTGATCTAATTAAACTCATCAGACCAAGCTAATCGATCTAGGAAAACTAATCAGACCCAACTAATCGATATAGTAAAACTAATCAGACCCATATAGTCAATCTAGGAAAACTAATCAGACCCAACTATTCGATCTAAGTAAACTTATCGGACAGAGCTAATTGGTCTAAGTATACTCATCAAACCAAGCTCATCAATCTAACTAAACTAAACAGAGCAAGCTCATCGATCTACTTAACCTCATCAGACCGAGCTCATTGATCT
>NW_007748381.1:4794-6137 GCF_000696425.1 Galeopterus variegatus
AAAAAAAGCTCATCGATCTAACTAAACTCAACAGAGCAAGCTCATCGATCTACTTAACCTCAACAGAGCAAGCTCATCGATCTAAGTAAACTCATCAGACCAAGCTCTTCGATCTTAGAATACTCACCAGAGCTAGCTCATTGATCTAAATAAACTCAACAGAGCAAGCTCATCGATCTAAGTAAACTCATCAGAGCAAGCTAATCGATCTAAATAAACTCAACAGACCAAGCCCATGGATCTAAGTAAAATCAACACACCAAGCTCATCGATCCAAGTAAACTCGTCAGACCGAGCTCATTGATCTAAGTAAACTCTTCAGACCAAACTCATAGATCTCTGTAAACTCATCGGACCGAGCTCATCGATCTAAGGAAACTCATCAGACCAAGCTCATCGATCTAAGTAATCTCATCATACCAAGCTCATCGATCTAAGTAAACTGATCAGAGAAAGCTAATCGATCTCGGAAACCTCAGCAGACCAACCACATCGATCTAACTAAACTCATCACACCAAGCTCATCGATCTAAGTAAACTCACCAGAGCTAGCTCATTGATCTAAATAAACTCAACAGAGCAAGCTTCTCAATCTAAGTAAGCTTAAATGACCAAGCTTATCGATCTAATTAAACTCTTCAAACCAAGCTAATCAATCTAAGTTATCTCATCAGACCAAGATGTTCGATCAAATTGAACTCATCAGACCAAGCTCATTGGCCTAAGTTAGCTCATCAGACGAAGATGTTCGATCAAATTAAACTCAACAGAGCTAGCTCATTGATCTAAATAAACTCAACAGACCAAGCCCATTGATTTAAGTAAAAACAACACACCAAGCTCATCGATCTAAGTAAACTCATCAGACCAAGCACATCGATCCAAGTAAACTCATCAGACCAAGCCCATAGACCAATGTAAACACATCACACCAATCTCATCAATCTAAGTATACTCATCAGACCAAGCTCTTTGATCTAACTAAACTCATCAGACCAAGCTTATCGATTTAAGTAAACTCTTCGACAGAGCTAATTGATCTAAGTAAACTCATCAGACCAAGCTCATCGATCTAAGTAAACTTATCAGACCAAGCTCATCTATCTAAGTAAACTCATCAGAGCAAGCTATTCGATTTAGGTCAACTCATCAGTCCAACCCGTCGATCTAATAAACTCATCAGAGCAGGCAAATCGATCTAAATAAACTCATCAGATCAAGCCCTTCGATCTAAGTAAACTCATCACACCAAGCTCATCGATCTAAGTAAAGTTATCAGACCAAGCTCATCGATCTAAGTAAAGTTATCAGACCAAGCTCATCGATCTAAGTAATCTCATCAG
>NW_007748381.1:7471-8363 GCF_000696425.1 Galeopterus variegatus
TAAGTAAACTCATCAGACCAAGCACATTGATCTAAGTAAACTCATCAGACCAAGCACATCCTTCAAAATAAACTCATCAGACTGAGCTCATCGATCAAATAAACTCATCGTCCGAAGCTAAACGATATAAGGAAACTCATCGGACAGAGCTAATCGATCTAAGTAAACTCGTCAGACTAAGCTAATTGATCTAGGAAAACTAATCAGACCAAGCAAATAAATCTAGGAAAAATAATCAGACCAAGCTAATCGGTCTAGTAAAAATAATCAGACCTGACTAATCGATCAAGGATAAACTAATCAGACCAAGCGAATCCATCTCGGAAAACAAATCAGACCAAACTAATCGATCTCGTAAATCTAACCAGACCAAGAAAGTCGTTCTAGGAGAACTAATCAGACCAAGGTAGTCAATCTAGGAAAACTTATCAGACCCAACTAATCGATCTAGGAAAACTAATATGACAAAGCTAGTCGATCTAGGAAAACTAATCAGACCAAGCCAATTGATCTAGGAAGAATAATAAGACCAAGCTAATCGATGTAGGAAAACTAATCAGACCAATGTAATCGATCTATGAAAACTAATTAGACCAAGCTAATCGATCTAGTTAAACTCATCACACCAAGCTCATCGATCTAAGTAAACTCATCAGACCAAGCACTTCGATCTAAGTAAACTCATATGACCAAGCACATCGATCTAAGTAAACTCAACCGACCAAGCTCGTCGATCTAACAAAACTGATCATACCAAGCACATCCATCTAAGTAAACTCATCAGACCAAGTTCATCGATCTACCTAAACTCATATGACCAAGCACATCGATCTAAGTAAACTCAACCGACCAAGCTCGTCGATCTAACAAAACTGATCATACCAAGCACATC
>NW_007748381.1:9072-11899 GCF_000696425.1 Galeopterus variegatus
TAATTGATATAAGTAAACTAATCAGACCAAGCTCGTCAATCTAATTATACTCATCAGACCAATCTAATCGATCAAAGTAAACTCATCAGACCAAGCTCGTCAATCTAATTATACTCATCAGACCAATCTAATTGATCTAAGTAAACTCATCAGAGCAAGCGAATCGATCTAATTTAACTCATAAGACCATGGTAATATATCTAAGTAAACTCATCAGAGCAAGCTCATCGGTCTATGTAAACTCAGCAGAGCAAGCTCATCGATCTAAGAAAACTCATCAGTCCAAGCTCCTCGATCTAAGTAAACTCATCAGACCAAGCACATCGATCTAATTATATTCATCGGACAGACCTAATTGATCTAAGTCAACTCATCAGACAAAACTCATCGATCTAAGTAAACTCAGCTGACTAAGCTCATCGATCTGTGTAAACTCATCACAGCAAGCTAATCGATCTAAGTAAACTCATCAGACCAACCTAATCGATCGAGGAAAAATAATCCGAACAAGCTTATCGATCTACGAAAAATAATCAGACCCAAATAATCGATATAGGAAAACTAATCAGACCAAGCTAATCGATCTACAAAAACCTATCAAACCAAGCTAATTGATCTAGGTAAAATCATCAGACCAAGCTCATCAATCTACGTAAACTCTTCAGACCAATGTCATCTATCTAAGTAAACTCATCAGACCAAGCCAATCGACCTAATTAATCTCATCAGAGCAAGCTCATCGGTGTAAGTAAACTCATCATACTAAGCTCATTGATCTATGTAAACTCATCAGACCAAGCTCATCGATCTCACTAAACTCAACTAGGGAAGCTCATTGATCAAGGTAAACTCATCAGACCAAGCTCATCGATCTAACTAAACTCATCAGACCAAGCACATCCATCAAAGTAAACTCATCAGACCAAGTTCATTGATCTAAGTAAACTCATCACACCAAGCAAATCGATCTAAGTATACTAATCGGTCAGAGGTAATTGATATAAGTAAACTCCTCAGACAAAGCACATTGATCTACGTAAATTGATCAGAAAAAGCTAATCGATATAAGTGAACTCATCCAAAGAAGATCATCGATCAAAGTAAACTCATCAGACAAAGCTCATCAATCTAAGTAAACTCATCAGACCAAGCCAATCGATCTAATTAAACTCATCAGAGCAAGCACATCGATGTAAGTAAACTCATCACACCAAGCTCATCCATCTAAGTAAACTCATCAGACCAAGCTCATCGATCTAAGAAAACTCATCCGTCCAAGCTCCTCAATCTAAGTAAACTCGTCAGAACAAGCTAATTGATCTAGGAAACATAATCAGACTAATCTAATTGATCTAGGAAAACTAATCAGACCAAGCCAATAAATATAGGAAAAATAATAAGACCAAGCTCATCGGTCTAGGAAAAATAATCAGACCTGACGAATTGATCAAGGAGAAACTATTCAGACCAAGCAAATAGATCTCAGAAAACAAGTCGGACCAAATTAATCGATCTCGTAAAACTAACTAGAACAAGAAAATCGATCTAGGAGAACTAATCAGACCAAGCTAGTCGATCTAGGAATTCGTAGAAGACCCAAATAGTCGATCTAGGAAAACTATTCAGACCCAAAAAATTGATCTAGGAAAACTATTCAGACCCAAAAAATTGATCTAGGAAAACTAATCATTAAAAGCTTGTCGATCTTGGAAAACTAATCAGACCAAGCCAATCGATCTAGGAAAAATAATCAGACCAAGATAATCGATGTAGGAAAACTACTGAGAGAAATGTAATCAATCTAAGAAAACTAATCAGACCAAGCCAATCGATCTAGGAAAAATAATCAGACCAAGATAATCGATGTAGGAAAACTACTGAGAGAAATGTAATCAATCTAAGAAAACTAATCAGACCAAGCTGATCGATGTAGGAAAACTTATAAGACCAAGCTAATTGATCTAGGTAAACGCATCAGACCAAGCTCTTCGATCTAAGTAAACTCAACAGAGCTAGCTCATTGATCTAAATAAACACAACAGAGCAATTCATCCATCTAAGTAAACCAAAAAGACCAAACTCATCGATCTAAGTAAACTCGTGAAACTAAGCTAATCAATCTAAGTTATCTCATCAGACCAAGATGATTGATCAAAATAAACTCATCAGACCAATCTCATTGGTCGAAGTTAAGTCATCGGAACAAGATGTTCGATCTTAGTAAACTCATCAGACCAAGCTCATCGATCTAACTAAACTCAACAAAGCAAGCACATCGATCTACTTAACCTCATCAGACCGAGCTCATTGATCTATGTAATCTCAACAGAGCAAGCACAATGATCTAAGTAAATTCATCAGACCAAGCTCATCAATCTAAGTAAACTCATCAGACCAAGCAAATCAATCTAAGTAAACTCATCAGTGCAAGCTTATCGATCTAATTAAACTCATCAGACCAAGTTAATCGATCTAGGAAAACTAATCAGACCCAACTATTCGATGTAGTAAAACTAATCAGACCCATATAGTCAATCTAGGAAAACTAATCAGACCCAACTAATCGATCTAAGTAAACTTATCGGACAGAGCTAATTGGTCTAAGTTTACTCATCAAACCAAGCTCATCGATCTAACTAAACTAAACAGAGCAAGCTCATCGATCTACTTAACCTCATCAGACCGAGCTCATTGATCTATGTAATCTCAACAGAGCAAGCACAATGATCTAAGTAAATTCATCAGACCAAGCTCATCAATCTAAGTAAACTCATCAGACCAAGCTCATCAATCTAAGTAAACTCATCAGAGCAAGCTTATCGATCTA
>NW_007748382.1:0-422 GCF_000696425.1 Galeopterus variegatus
AGGGAAGAAGCCTGGGAACTTGAAGGAAAAACATCTGTGACCACAGAAGATAAGATAAGTTAGATGTAAGAAATTTTAGATTAAAAAAAGGATATGAGCTAAGGAGTGTTTTATTTTCACTAAAAATAAGAGATAAGGAGCAACCTTCTGCAATATGCTTAAGTTTTAGAGGAAGAAAGCTGTCGCTTAAATAGGAATGATGCACTATTACTCTTTCCTTTTATGGAAATCTGTGGCCTTATGATGAAATTCCAATGACTTGTCTGGAGGTGTGCACATATTTAAATATATATGTTCTTTCCTTGATTCCCTATGTCTTTTCAAGTTTCTCGTTTGCTGTTCTTGGCTCGAGTCACCTGGATATGCCCCTGCTACATCCTTTCCAGTCTTGTCCCTTTTCTTCTCATTGTTCTCGGTTCCTT
>NW_007748382.1:658-4521 GCF_000696425.1 Galeopterus variegatus
GTATAAAACAAGTAACATATTCATCAACTAATTAATTAAGAATACATTAAAAATAACATAATTCCAAAAGCATGTAAATAAACATTAACTTAATTTCAGAGCTGTCTTCGCTTTTATTTTGCATTTTAATTACTTCATTTACATTTTAACTACTTCATTTAGATGCATGCAAATTATTTACCCTACTCTTTTGTATCTTTATGTTAAACTTTCCTGTGCCTAACAATATTTGAGTTTGTAAAACTTTAATAAATGCTGTGAGTGCATATATCTATAATTTTGGCTCAAGATTCTCGTTTGCTCTGAGACTTTGAGAAGTAACTTCATAAATAAATGTTACCATTTTGAAAAGTAATCACAGTACATTTTCCTTTAAAGAGAATGCCAAACAAACTATAGATCCTGAAGAGGAAAAGGCAAGGATTGAATTTCAAGCCCACTGGCTTTTTTTTTATTTTAAAAAGTTAGGATTGCCAAGATTTGAAGAGATAGTATTTAAGTGTTTTAATTTCTGTTAATGATGCAACGAAAAATAGAGTAGCCTTTGATGACACAGACGTGCTTTTCTGTGTACCTTGTTTTCCAGACACATTTACCTAATCTCAACTCATTCCAGGATACAGCAGTGAGCATGGACATTTTTCATAGCCCCTTATTCTTCCCGTTCCTTTCTCTTGGGTATGCCTCAGTTTTGGACATACTACACAGTGTACACTTGGCAGCCAGAAGCACTTGGGAAGAATTATTTTCAATTTTCTTTTTTCCTTCTCAATTTTTTGCTTTTATACATCGTTTTAACACATGAAGCAGAAGCCTCTAAGACCACGCAACTAAATCACGGATGTCTAAGTCTTTTTTGTTGTCGTTGTTGCTCCCTCCACCCGCCTACTGACCACACATCTTAGTGGAAAACTTTATTCATATACATAGTTTTGTGTTGAATTTAAGATCTATAAAGACTTTCTTTACCAAGTATTTCAACTTCACATAAAGGATTCTGTTTTGCACGGCAGTTTTCTCTTCCTTGAAGTAATTGTAATCACCTTGAGAGTAAAGACTGTACATCTTATTAATATTAACCTGAAATGCCTAACACCACTGCTCAATGTAGCTGGTTCTCAGTAAATTACAATTTAACTAAGGATGGAAGGCATACAGCCATGAGAGTGTCCTCCATTTATCAGGGTCTGAAGTGTGTTGCACACAGAATTACACATGGCAAAGCAAATATCTCATATGCAAGCTGCTGCAAGCAGAAGTTGGAAGAAAAATGCTGTAACAACAACATGGAAAAAATTCAACATCACTGACTTGAATGCACATAAATATTCTTGTGAAAAGATGACAAATGGGAGAATCTCATATAGTGGTGATGGACTTTGGATGTATTGTCCTCCCATAGCTCATGTGGAAGTCTGATCTCCAATGTGGCAGTGCTGGGAGCCGTTTCAGTCATGGGGGAGGATCCCACATGAATGGATTAATGCTCTCCCTGGGGGGTGGGAATAGTGAGTGAGTTCTTGTTCTATCAGTTCACGTGAGATCTGGTTGTTTAAATGACCCTGCACCTCCTCCCCCCCACTCTCTCGCTTTCTTTTGCCATGTGATCTGCTTGTACCAGCTAGCTGCCTGCTGTTTTCCACCACGAGTAGAAGCAGCCTGAGGCCCACACCAGATGAATCTGTCCCGGAATCGTAAGCCAAATAAATCTCTATTCTTTATACATTACCCAGTCTTAGGTATTCTGTTATAGCAGCACAAAAATGGACTAATACAAGTGGCTTCAGTCTAAGCATACAGAAAACGTATTCCCTGCTTCTAGAGTATGCAAAGATGTTCATTGCTCACCAACTGATAGATAGTCCAGGACAAAGGTCAAACTCACCATGAAATCTTTTTTTTTTTTAAATTGTGTTAAAGTTACAAACAAATGATATTTGTAAATGTGGTATTTCATCCTTTTTCTAACCCAACTTGACCTAATTTTAATGCCTCTAATCTGCTTACTGGAAATAGTGAAATTATATTTTTTATTAATTCTTTGATGAGCTAGGAGTGGATGAGAAGGATTATCCAGATTTCAGGCCAATTTAAACATGAGTCTGTGTGATTCATTAGAAAACTGAGGGAAGAAGCCTGGGAACTTGAAGGAAAAACATCTGTGACCACAGAAGATAAGATAAGTTAGATGTAAGAAATTTTAGATTAAAAAAAGGATATGAGCTAAGGAGTGTTTTATTTTCACTAAAATAAGAGATAAGGAGCAACCTTCTGCAACATGCTTAAGCTTTAGAGAAAGAAAGCTGTCGCTTAAACAGGAAAGATGCACTAATACTCTTTCCTTTTATGGAAATCTGTGGCCTTATGATGAAATTCCAATGACTTGTCTGGAGGTGCGCACATATTTAAATATATATGTTCTTTCCTTGATTCCCTATGTCTTTTCAAGTTTCTCGTTTGCTGTTCTTGGCTCAAGTCACCTGGTTATGCCCCTGCTACATCCTTTCCAGTCTTGTCCCTTTTCTTCTCATTGTTCTCGGTTCCTTACTGTCATTCTTCCACCTGTTATCCTCAAACTAACTAGGAAGTCTCAGACCATGGAAAACTCAGAAATCCAGAAAATGCTGGTGATTTCAGTAGCTCCTAAGATGAAGAATCTGAAGTTTACACTATCAGGCTGTTTATGCTCAGTAGTGTATTGTGGTCCTCTTTGCTGAAAAAGGGACTGTAAATTTTTGAGTCCTCAGTGATACCAAGGGAAGAGAAGGTGCAATCTTGCTCTCTAGGGAACTAATATCTTGTTGTGAATAACAACATTGACCAAAAAAAAAAAAAAAAAAAAAAAGTGGAAAACTTGAGAACAACATGGTGAAATCCAATAGAGAGTGCTGAATATATGAAACAAGATGAAGGTGGGCTACAGTGCAGAGGTGGGAAGATGTGCTCAGCAGCACACTGTTACATTGTGTGTCCACCATACAGTTAGAATGAATGTAAATAACTCAGTAGCACAGAGAGTAGTAGAATGTAGTAAAATAATTGGAAAGTGAGTTTTGAGTATTTATTACCTTTGTTTTTAATATAACATTTAATTGTAGATTTATATAATTTACTGTTTTATTAATCCTGTGTTTAACAGCCAGCTCTCACAATTTCTGAAAACTTGACAACTGGCTCTCACAAGCTGCTGTGAGCCAGCTGCAGCATGCCCCTGTTCCCCATCTGCTTTCTTGTTTCCACTGATTATGCAATGACAAATGTGCATTGGTTCTTTAAATTTAACATGTTCAGAGAGAATTAAGTTATCAGAACTTTAAGATGATATAACATGAATGCTGCATGTAAGATATATGTTGGGGCCTAATTATATTAGGAAATATAATATTTTTCATTAAAAGGGAAAAGGTCTTTCTGTAAATAAACTATAGTAACAAATTAGTCACAATTAGACCCACAAACCAGGACACTATTTAATATATTAGGAGCAACTGATACACAATTCTGTAATATCACACATCAACCTTTAAATTATTTGTCAACTAAAAGTAAAATTTAAAACAATATCTGGCTAACAGTTTCTTTTTACTCATACATAAAATTTTACACCATATTTAAGTGGGACTTATCCCAGGGATGCAAGGTTGGTTCAACATATGCAAGTCAATAAATGTGATACACCACATCAACAAAATCAAAGACAAAAACCATATGATCATCTTTAAAGATGCTGACAAAGCATTTGACAAAATTCAACATTCATTCATGATAAAGACTCTATAAATTAGGTATAGAAGGAAAGTATCTCAACAGAGTAAAAGCCATCTGTGACAAATCTACTGCCAATATTCAAAAATTTTAACTAT
>NW_007748382.1:5521-10751 GCF_000696425.1 Galeopterus variegatus
GAACACTCTGATAGGTCAGCAGTTGTTAAAATTATTGTAGAGCTAGGGCTAGGGTCTGAAGTTCACAGATCCCTCAAGGCCATTAAACCCTTCACACGCAGGTCTATGAGCTAAGTAACTGGCAAGAAGGTCCTCAGAGCCTTTGTTGAAGTAGAAATAGTCTTTATTCAGCACACACACATCTAGGAGCTAGGCAGTACAAAGGAGAAACTCAAAAACTCAAGTGGTACTGGCAAGGTCCAAAGAAAAACTGAAACTGAGCAGCTGCCAGCAGAGTAAGCATGCTCTATTATTAGACAGGAGCTCTCTGCCACCAGCCTGCTTCAAATCTGCAGAACACACAAAAGCAATTAACTAGAAAGATACAAGGGTGCACATGCACACTAATTCCACCCACACAGAACTTGTTTACAAGAAATGTGCTGCTCCACCCCCCCTCCCAGCCAGACCTGAGCCAAGGGAGACTGACTAAATTATCCTATTTTCCCCATAGTTATGCATAAAAAAATCACATATTGATTGAATACTGTGATCCAGTGGAAAATATTTTGATTGTAACCTCGCACTTTAAAAGTTGGCTAAGTAAAAACATTAAACCTTTCTTCTTATTTTATTAAGTACATTTTCATCTTCCTTTAAAAAAAAATATCCAAAGCACATCTATTTCTTCACCATTTTTACTTCCTCCCCTCCTTTCTCAGAGGACTAAAAGTCAGCCCTTGATAGCCATGCTGACCTTCACCTCTTTTTTGGGGGGTTAAGAGCATGATGGATTCAGGTCCTGCCTCTACGATTTACAATGTGTATAACCTGAGCAAACTATTTAAGTTCCCTCAACCATAATTCTCTCACCGGAAAGTGGGTTACTTTCAGGGCTTACAGAGATGCTTCTATAAAGGGGAAATACCATACTATACATCTATTTCAGGCTGTAGATCACGTTTTTGTACACTGAGGTTAGCAATATATTTGGCATATATTAGGCATTTGATTTGGTACGGTGTGAAATTTTAATTTTAACTGTAAGAATAATTTTGTTTGTTAGTCAATGAAAAAAGTTTTGTTTTCCTTCTCTCTAATTGAATCATTTTCATCTAGTTGATTTAATTTCATTTCCAGTTCATTAGCCTTTCCAATTAAATATGTCCAGTTTGAACTGGCGGTGGTAAGTAATAAAAGAAGGCAGGCAATGGGTTTGAAGCAAGCTTTAATGGAAGCGCTCTCACACGAGGTTCTGCAGCTTGCAAGGGAGTGAGGCCAGGGAAGTCGTGCCCAGCTTGGATACAGGCAAGTATTTATGGGGAGGGCTGTTGGTGATATTTTTGCCCATATGTGGTGTGTAATTGAGCAGGGTTCAGCTTCCGTTTCCCACCTAACAGGGGCTGGGCAGAGGGAATGGATGTTAACAAGATGGAGGTTCCATCGCCATTTTGTTGAAGTTTTCCGGTCCTCCCAATCCCACTGGCCCAACAAAATGTACGCTTGCTTTTTGTTTAAGGGACAAAGTGTCAAGTATTATGACAAGTGGTAAATGTTCTACAGTTGAAACAGAATAAAAAAGATTCTATGAATAAAATACTTTTATACCTAACAATTAGGAATTGGAATATAGCATTGCCAAAATTTTCAAAGCAGAGCAATATTTATTTTAGCTCAGACAACTTTAGGACTACTAAGTGGGCATTAGCTAAATATTACTGTTGAATCTAGCTCTGACCCAAACCATGCAGGTTTCTGGCATGCATGTTGAGCCATTCCTAGAGGGGACTCTGTGGATAACAAGGCATCCATTTAGCTCTTTGACAAGAGTAACTCTCTCCTTACACCCGCACAGCAGGCTCTAGACTCTTCAGATCTGAGAACGCTGGAATTAAGTTTTGTTCAAACTTGTTCTAAAGCAGGATGAGGTAAGTTAAACTGTTTCCCAGATAATCTATGACGATTTTATTTGGGAAAATTTTTACAAGTTAAACTTCTCTAATTGAGAGAAAGACCATAGAAATAGAAAACATCATCTCAGGCTCAGTAATTAAAAGCAGACATTCGGGGTAACCAGGCTAACCCAATGTTGTTTTGAAAAATTCCTTGGACTAATATTTCATTCCACAAACATGTATTAAACAAATTACATGCTATTCTTTACAGCTTTGCAAGGCACATATGTGTATGTGTGTTATACACACACATATATCTTAATTACAGATATGTGTAATATGTAGGTATTTATCAGTTCTATATGTATACATATCAGTAACTGGTAACTGTATTCTGAGTGTAATATACACTTGAGAACATATCATTAATATGATTTTATATAAATCCCTACTTTATGTATTTATTTTTATTGAAATGCATTGATTAAATCCATACTTTAAATATCTTCATAAATGCTGCTTTTGTTCAAATTTTTGTCCACATTCAATTATCATTTTCTAGCTGTACTGCCTGGCTGATGAATAGTAGTAGGAGAGCTATCAACATTAACATTTTATTGTTGTTCCCTCCTGCCTACAATACCAGGATTATCTTTTAAAGGTTTTTTTCGATTTAGTGAGGTCTTATTTAGGTAAGAAAAATTAATGGCATTCATCCACCATCCACTAGCAGACCCTCTAAGCAGTAACACATTTCAGCATGGATGAATGAGAGTACCACTGTCAGCCGCTCTTCCCTCAGGAGGCCACTCTTGTAGTTGCTGACATATGACCTTTGGACATATGACTGAGTGAAGGTGCAGGTGTCCAGCCACATTATAACTAAGCAATTCTGAATTTCTTTTTTTTTTAATTAAAAAAAATAGAAATGTTCTCAGATATCTTTCTGCATTTCAGCAGGTAGAATCACACATTTCAGGGTCCTGTTTCTAATTTTGAGACTATTAATTTGCAAAGTAGTTTTGAAAATCAAATATACTATACAAACATTGCTAAATCACAAAGAATTTCAAAAATGCAGGCATGCCTATAAGAATCATAAGACCCAATGGAAATGGACTTAAATTAGGAGTTATTGAATCTTCTGTATATCCCCAAGGAAATGTTCAGGTGCTTTACTGTCGATAATGTATATATTAAACCACAGGTATTATATTTCAAATATGAAATTGTGTTGTAATGTATAATATTCTTTTTCAAACTACATTTCTCCCTGCCTCTCCATCCACTCCCCTCTGATTCTCTTTTTTATTTTATTTTATTTTTTCATTGAATCATAATTGATTATACATACTTTTGGGATTCGATGTTGACATATGTTGATCAAATCAATATTACTAGTATATATATTGTTACAAATTGTACTTATTCTTTATGTCCCTTGTCCAATCTCTCCCTATCCCTCTTTCTCTCCCCCTTCCCACCTCTGATAACCCTAGATTTCTTCTCTTCCTCTGAAAGTGTAATGGTTACTCTTGATTTGTTGTCTAGATAATCTGTCCAATGCTGAAAGGTGTGTTCAGGTCCCCCAATATTATCATAGAGCAGATGCTTCTTCTGTCACTCTGGAATGTTCTTTGTGGAGAAAGATGTCCTCTTTTTTTCTTTGGTCTCTGCTGGTGATTCTCCTTGTGTCAATGCACTCCAGTGGCTGGCAGACCATCTGCATGGTGGTTGTGATGTCTAGCCACTTTTGCAGCAGCCATGGTTACTATGGTGGCTGTGGCAGGCCACCCATGTGGAGGTGATGTTTTTGGCATGCTCCTTGTGCTGGTGGTGAGCCTGATTGTGGGGGTGTCTGGTCCCTGACTTGATGCCCCTGCCCCTGGATGGGGACCTGAGGTGCTGGTGGTGTGCATGGTTGTGGGCAGGGCATCAATCCCCAGTTCAATGCCTCCTGTCTCATGGTGGGTGGGAAACACTGATGGTGTGCCTGGGCTGGAACTAATTTTTTGTTCTTTGCTTACTTCTAAAACAGGGGAACTTCATTTGGGAACCAGTACTTTAGCTCTGTGGTTGAGCTAAATTGCTGCTTTGCTGCTGTTTCCCTAGGGAAGGCTTTTTGTGCAGCACAGGTTTTAATGGTTGACCTTATAGGTACTTCCAGCTCTCCAGAGACCCGGTGCACCTGGGTTGTGTAGAAACTCTGATCAGGGCCTGAGTCTTTTCATCAAACTGAACCCCATGCAATTCTGTATTCCTGGTCAGTATCCTCTGAGTGGTCCTGTGCTGATTAGGGGGCAGATCAGCTGTCCTTGCTGCAAGCCAGTGTTCTCCTGGAGGGCCCGTCTCCCCCACCACCCATGCTGCAAACACTTCCCATCAGACAGGCCCTGCACTGGTCCCTTGCAATGACTCACTGGCCTCTGAATGGCTCCCATTTTTTAGTTGTTGTGGCTCCTTACCCCTGCTTTGGTCCACTGGAATTCTATTAGTGGTCTTGCTGCCCTGGGGGCCACCAAGTCCCTCTTCTTACCTGCCGCCTCCAAGGAACTCCGTCTGAAGGGCACAGCTGTGACTTCTGCCAGCTCCTGCTCTGTGTGCTCAGCAGCTCCAGACTTAAAGTGGCCACAGCCCAAAATGCTTGAAGCAGTTTTTTTTTTTTTCTCTCATCGTGGCTTTTCCTGCCTTCTTGAACTCTGTAGGTCTGTCCTACTCTTCCACTTAACTCCAAAGGCCCCAGCTTGGCTGTTGTTACATTTGTATAGTTGTAAATTGGTTGATTTGTGAGAGAGATAGTGACACTGGGGACAATTTATTCTACCATCTTCACCAGACCCCACACCCCTCTGATTCTGATTGCATTTCATTCTGAGGATTGTGCGCCATACTCCCTACCTTGAGAATCATCCTCTAAGGCAATGGTTCTCAACTGGGCTGACTTTTCCCCTCAAGAAACATTTGAAAATGTCTGGAGACATTTTTGGTTGTCACTTTGTGGAGGGAGATTGTCATCTAGTGGGCAGAAACCAGGGATGTTGCTAAACATTTTACAATGTACATGACAATTCCCCACAACAAAGAATTTTTGGGTCCAATATAACAAAAGTATCAAAGTATCAGAAGTATCAAAGAAAAATTCTAATCTTACGGGATATTCACTGATTTTGTGATTTGCAGAAGGGCAGAGACAGAGCAATGTATCAGAGAGGACTAAACATGTTCCCTTGAGATGAAGGTCCTAATGTAACGACTGAGACATTGTTTCTCAAAGTTTAATGTGCATACAAATCAACTAGACATTTTGTTAAAATGCAAATTTCAATTCAATATGTCTAGATGAATCCAAACATCCT
>NW_007748382.1:11191-11899 GCF_000696425.1 Galeopterus variegatus
CTAGACATTTTGTTAAAATGCAAATTTCAATTCAATATGTCTAGATGAATCCAAACATCCTGTGATTCTATCAAGCTCCCAAGTGATGTTGATTCTTCTGGTCTGGGGGCCAGGAGCTGGATAACTTTACATGGGGCTCCTTAGGAAGCAACTTGAGAAAAAGAACTATAGGAGAAGAATAATTACATTATGTCTCAATATAAATTTTAAATATCTGTAAGAACTATCATAAGTACTTTAAGTTTTGAATTTAATATATTTAAATATAATTTTTATTGTCAAATTATATACAAAGTTTTAAAAAGGCAATGTATTCCATAAAACTTATCATGAAAAATAAGTCTCTTGACTTCCTTCTGCTCCCAAATTATACTCTATAGAGGCAACCAGTTTCAACTAGTCTAAAGAATTCTTCTGGCTCTTGAATCCATAGTACTAAATAGCATTCCAATACTGCTATTGACGATTTTTTTTTTTTTTTTGGTTTGAGACTCTTAATGATTTCATACAATAGAAAATTAGGATTAAGCTCTTATAGCCCAGCCTTTCTCCTTCCCATATATATACACTTTTTCTCACCGCTGTTCTCTAAAGGAGTTTTATCCTAATTTTATTAGATCAAAGTGTATAGTTTCTGTGTTAGTCAGGGTTCTCCAGAGAGACAGAATCAATAGGATATGTTATGATTATATGAGAGGGATTTATTAG
>NW_007748383.1:0-687 GCF_000696425.1 Galeopterus variegatus
AAGAGATTGCCATCTGCTGGTAGTAGTGACAGAGACTGAGTGTAGAGCCTCAGGACAGAGGCGAAGGTTTAAGATGATCCTTAGTAGATGCTGAGCCTGACAGCAAGTTTGAACGGAGGCCTAGCTTAGGTCAGAGTCTTTGTGGGCACAGAGTTGTAATTTCCAGCTGCTTGGGTGAATGTCTGGGAAACTTACAAGCCGATTTACTTATGTCATACGAAAACATCAGAAGGACAAAAAGGCAAGCAGGCAGAGGCAAGAGACTGCAGCTAGGACTGTATCTCTGCCCACCTTTGGTCCCACTCACATGCTAATAATAAAACTCAGTGAAAATGCGTTTTGGACGTGTTTCATAAAATGAAGCTTAGTTTTTCTAAGTTATTCCACTTACATAATTTTACATGTTTGTGTGATTTGGTGGGCAGTGAATGTGTACTAATTACTGGTTCTATTCAATACATAGTGTTTATATTAAATCCAGTTTGTACACTTTAAGACTTTACTTAACCATGAGTTTTAATCACCTCTGAATCTCTCTCTCTCTCTCTGTCTCTCTCTCTCTCTCTCACACACACACACACACACACACATGCCCACACACACACACATGCACACGTATATCATACACATGGCTTCCATAACAGTGCGTTCCTAGTGATTAAGTCTGCAAGAGGAACTTTTATTTTG
>NW_007748383.1:2352-2839 GCF_000696425.1 Galeopterus variegatus
TTGCCTGATGGATGTTTCATAGTTAAAATTGATCATATCTTTCCCCCTTAGTTCGTGAACCTGAACTGTAACAAAATGCAACCAGGATGCACACTAGTTATTTTGGGAATTTTATAGGTATAAATCTCTACCCTACATAAAATAAAAAAAGAATACTTGGGCCAAAGAGATAGACATGGGGATAATTAAACTAAGTTTACAAATCATGATTCAGAGCAAAATATATGCATAAATTAGCATCATGAAATATATTTATTCATTCAGTCAAAAATAATTACTCAGCATTTTTTGCTATGTATCACTATGTAACACTATCTCAGTGTTCTAGACACTGTGATACAAAGGTAAATAAAGAAGATATATGGTCCTAGTCTTCTTACCAGCTACTCAGTGTTTCTCAACATTTTCAGTGCTCTGCCCCCTAAAATGTTTTTAATTCTTCTGTATGTACCCAGAAGACAAGAAAATGTAGAATTCAAATTTTTGC
>NW_007748383.1:4944-5265 GCF_000696425.1 Galeopterus variegatus
TTAATTTGGCTACTAGAAAATTTAAAATTACCTATGTGTCTCATATTTGTGGCTCACATTGTATTTATAGTAAATAATCCTGCTCTAGGGAGCATTGAGTAGGAGACAATAACTCCTATATATTTATTACATTTGTGTTATAATTTGTGCCCATTAAAGGGACATCTAAGTTCTTTTTAGTAAAAAAGTTGTTTTATAGATAAAAGAGGTGGTGACCAGGTGTGTAACACTTGAAATACGCATTAATACATATCTTTAAGTGTTCAACGTATTATCAATATGTTATTAAACATAGGATATGAAAATAATAAAAATAACCAA
>NW_007748383.1:7252-7588 GCF_000696425.1 Galeopterus variegatus
CACCAGCCTCTGAATGGCTCCTTTTTTCAGTTGTCTGTGGCCCCTTGCTACTATGTGGGCTCACTATGTGGGCTACTATGTGGAACCCTGTTAGTGGTCTTGTTGGACTGGGGGCCACCAAGACCCTCTTCTCCGCTGCCACATCCAAGCAACTTCATCTGAAGGGCACAACTGCAGCTTCTGCCAGCTCTTGCTTCGTTCATTCACCAGCTCCATCCAGCCTTGAAGCAGCTGAAGCTTGAAATGGTAGGAGCAATTCTTTCTTTCTCTCATCGTGGCTTCTCCTGCCTTTGTGCACTCTGTAGGTCTCTCCTCCTCTTCCCCTGAGCTCTAGTG
>NW_007748383.1:9475-10493 GCF_000696425.1 Galeopterus variegatus
CGTCCTTGAACTTCACTTCTTTCCTCACTTCACAGAGTACCTCATACAATGCTGATGCCCATGCATCCTGAGAATCAAACAAAACAACAAAATTCTCATAGCTTAACCAAACTCATTTCCCCTGCTGTCAGAATAAAGGACAGGAGCTCTTTTTATTATATTCAGAGATGCTCACATAAGACAGCATAGGGGCTTAATTTTATTAGCTGGCCTCTGATTTCTACCACCTCATTTAGTCTTAAATCCCATGAAGTAGTTTCTATGATACCTATGAGACTCAAAGAAGTTAAGTGCTCAGCCAAAGTCCTGAAAACAGCCTAATGAAATTAATCATATTAGTCCCTGACTCTTATGCATGCACTTTGGGTAAACTGTTAACATTTCTTGTAGTTGGTCTCTTCCAGGAACATGAGTGCCTTGAATACAGATTCCCAGTGGCAGAAGCCAGTTCTTCGTCTAGGTTCTTCTACTCTTCCTTCTGTTGACAGAGAAAGTGTACTTGGATGAAAGCCATTCTGTATGATCATAGCACAGGCTGAGGCAGCATTCTCAGAATTTTGGAAAATATCCTTTGGAAAAATGTCCTATGATACATGTTTTTATTTTTTGCACTATAGATACATTCTAAACAAAATCTATCTTGTGGTTCTTCATAAGACTGTTATAAATATTGCAGTGTCCCCTTAATCCAGAAATCTCTTGTCCTGGGCTTTCTAAATAGGAATCCACCTCAAGGCATCACTTTCATGTCAATAACCAAGATAATTTAATGCTACGTGATTTGTACTACTATGAACGTTCTTAGATGTCATTCTCTTTCAAGGTGCTTCTTCCTCTGAAAGAATCAGTACTCCTCATCCTTGATTCTACCATCAGAATGTTACCAAACTCAGGTCCGGCTGCCCGCCCCCTTGAGAAGGAAAAAAAAAACAAAACAAAACTCAGAAGTCAAATGGGTAGTATTAGGAAAGCAGATGTATTCAGCTGAGGGAGATGGTAGGCTGTCCCAACTCAAAGA
>NW_007748383.1:11333-11899 GCF_000696425.1 Galeopterus variegatus
TGAGTCCTTGTCTTTCAGCTGCACTGAATACAGGAGAAAAGTGCACAGTGTCATCCTTGATCCAGAATGTCAGTGTCAGTGGTCCACTAAACTTCAAGTCCAGTCAGTTCCCTTAGAGAAGCTGCAATCATTGCTTTCTTGTATTTAGTATCTTAATTCTGAAAATACAGGCAGTGTCAGTGCCAAGATTTAACAGAATTTTATGAACTTAAGATTAGAGAGAAAAATGTCATTTAGATAAATAGTTTGGGGGGCCGGCTTGTGGCTCACTCGGGAGAGTGTGGTGCTGATAGACAAATAGTTTGACTCTGATGAAAGGGAATTTAAGAAATTTTGGGAATCATAACATTTCACGCTAAGCCTTGGTGTTACGGAACGAGAGGTATTTCCCATCTACCACCCAAATGACTAAGAAGTCTCTTAATGCCAAAATTTGCAGTGTTAAAGATTAACATCTGTTTGGATGGCCACTCAAAGGAATCCATGGTGGATCAAGGAGCTTTAAGACCCTGGACTCCCTGATAACTTAGAGTCGCAAGCATTTATAGAGCACAATCATGAGTGGG
>NW_007748384.1:0-11899 GCF_000696425.1 Galeopterus variegatus
ATCAGAGCAGGCACTCAACTGCCCCCAGCACACCCCTTCCTGGGCACTGTGTTCTGATCTGGCACGTCTGCCTCCCCCCATGCCTTCCTCTTCTCTAGCTCTGTGCCTGCTGCTGTGTTCTGCAGATATCTGGGGTCCAGAATACGGGTGAAGTGGGAACCTGGGATTGGGTCAGGTTTGGACTGCTGCGGAGAACTCAGGGGCTTGCCTGATGGCCTGTGGGTGAGGTGAATTAGCACCCTTCTGAGGTGCGGGACTTTGTCCTTTGCCTTGCTCCCTGGGAATGGCTCTTAGGCATCCCAAGAAGGCCTTCCTCCAGGGATCCCCTGCCCAAAGTCTCATCTCTGGAAGTTCTGCTCCTTGGAGTTGTCCCTGGAGAGTTACACAGAAGGCTGCAGACCCTGGGACTCATTCCTGAAGCCTATGTCTAGCTGGAGATGCTTTTTTCCTGTCCCTCAGGGTTTCCTCATAGAGAACAAGCTGCTGAGCCTGCTCCTTCCCCTGGAGAAGAGCGAGTGCTACCTGCTGAGGCTGGATGCCATCTTCTCAGTGAGTCCCACGGGGCTGAGAGGACGGGGCGGGGGCGAAGCCTGCCTCATCCTAAGGTGTTTCCTCGACATTGCCTCTGCCCTGGGAGTGGATGCGGCTCTCCAGGGCTTCCCTGGGTTCACTGTCACATCCTTCCCTTAACTTACTCTCCCCCTAGCAAGTTGGTCTCGGAGTCATTCAAGTGTCTCGCACCCTGCCCCTTCCTCTACTGGCTTCTCTCTCTCAAGGCCCAGCTCTCGGAGTGTAGGCTCTTCCCCACACCCCCAAGCTCAGATCTGTGTTCACCCCTCTTTAGCATTCTCACGCCCACCAGATCTGTCAGGAGCTGGTGCCGACACTGTGAGCATTGTTTCTCCCTGTGCTGATTTGTGTGTCTCCAGTTTCACTGTAGTTTCTCAGTGCTGGACGAATGCCCTCTGCGCTGGCCATGACAGGCACCTGGGAGGCTGAGTGGAGCAAGCCAAGCCTCCTGCTCTTAGGAGCTGAGATCTGTTAAGACCTCAAGCCCGTGGCCTCTCTGATGGGGAGTTTGAGCAGCCATCCTATTTTTCCCCAGGCCCTTGGAATTGAAAGTGAGGATGACTTGTATAAACTGGTGAACTTCTTCCTTAAATACCGAGCTCATCTTTCATCCTCCAGCCAGGTAAGGTGAGGTGCAGGTAAAAAGAGGGCGTTGTCAGTTCTCTTGGAAGCCCCCAGAGGGTATTGTTGCCTTTGAGTAATACTTGTGGAGAAATAATGGAGGGCTTTATGCAGGAAAAACTGACTTAGTATTTCCCTTATTATTATTATTTTTTTCTATTTGCAAAGGGAAGAATGGCTGGGGGTGAGATGCTGTTCTCATACTGAGGCCCAAGGGAACTTTTCCTGGGGACTCCCTCAAAGCCAGGCCTCAGCCATCGTGAGACCTAGCCTACCAAGTTCTACACATTTTGATCCTTAACACTTTCCTGTAAAGCAGGGCCCATTTGTAATACAAATATTGATTGTACCTGATTTCAGTAGGAGAGTCAAATATCAATTATTCTGAAGAAGTCATATTAAAAATGTTATAATATTTTAATTTAAAAATTTAAATTTAAAAAGTGTTTTGAGTATTGCTAGCCCCAGTGTGAGTATCCCAATATGCCTCCAAAAAGAGTCGGCTGAGTGGACAAAACTAAGAAGCCATAGATCGAAAAAAAAGAAAAAAAAAGATATTTGACTATATTAAAACAAATTCTGTAGGGCAAAAATCATTATAAGAAAAGTTAAGAGAAAAATGTCAAGCTAAGGAAGAGTATTTTCAACTCATACAACAGCTAGTGACTAGTTTCCTTAACATATAAAGAGCTCCTATAAACCAATGAGAAAAAGACCAAGAACTCAGTGGAACAGATAACAGATATGAACAAACACCTCTTAGAAGAGGCAATACAGATAACTTTTAAACATATGAAACGATCATCAGGCTTTCTTTTAATAAGAGAAATGCAAAGTAACAGTGCCCAAATTCCATTTTTCACCTGTCAGGTTGGCAAAATCTGAACGTCTGATAACAAATAATGATACTGAAGTGTGGGAAACAGGCACATTCTCACATGGCTTGTAGGAGTGTAAATTGTTGGAACCTCCACTGAGAACAATTTGGCAATATCAATTACGAAGTGGTGTATACTATACTCTGCAACTCCTCTTCTAAGATTATATTTTGTAGATATATCTCAATATATTCGAAATGATGTGTTTATTGTAGTGTATTTATTGTAGCATTGTTTGAAATGGCAGAAGATTGGAAGCAACTTAAATGTCCATCATTAAGGAATTTATTTAATAATACATGGTACATCTACACAATGGGATACTATGCAAGTGGGGAAAAAAAACAAACAGCAAAGAACAAAGAAGTTCTTTATATGAAAAAATCTAAGGTTTATTGGTGTGTGAAAAAAGCAAAATGCAGAACTATGTGTATAGTATAGTTCTTTATATGAAAAAATCTAAGGTTTATTGGTGTGTGAAAAAAGCAAAATGCAGAACTAAGGGGAGTATTTGTAAAAATGGGAAGGAAAATATACGTGTTTATATATGTATTTGCTTATATAGACATAATATTTCTTTGGAAGGTTACATAAGAAACTTGGTAACATTAGTTTGCCTGTGAGAGGTCAGTTAAATGAACTGTTAGACAGGAATAGGAGGAAGACTTTTTTAATTTAAAAATTAAAACAAAATTTAATTTGTATTATGATTCAAAAGGATATTTTTAACATGCCAGCTTTATGCATATTAATAAAATGAACACCTGTGCAGGTGACTTTAGAAATAGAACATTATCAAAAAAAAAAAAAAGAAAGAAATAGAACATTATCACTGTTTTGAAGCCCCCTCTGTGCCTCTCCCCAACCCATCCCCGCTGTTCCCACTTCTGCTGCTCACTATTTCTGTCCTGGTGTCAGTGTCTCCCTCTGCAAGTTTTCTGTAACTTTCTGTAAATGCGTCTCTGTGTTTTTCTCTTCCTGTCTCTCTTCACACACTCCTGCTTGTAATATCCCCATCCCACAGTTGCCCCCACACCTTTCCCCAGATCACCACCGGGAATCCAGCCACCATGGAGAAGACAAGCTTGGTGTTGGCGTTGGAGATGGCAGAACAGACAGAGCTGGAGGGAGGAAAGGAGGAAAGCCTCGTGGATGGGGAGCCGGAGGAGGAGGGGGAGCCGGAGGAGAAGGTGGAGCAGGAAAAAGAGATCCCACCTTCTCCTAGGCTCATCCACCCCAATGACGTCCTCAAGATTCTGGAGGCCTTTGTCAAGGGTCTGAAGAAGCCCAGGTGGGCGGTGGTGCCAGAGGGCTGGCCTGAGCCCTGGGGGGCTGATGGGCTGGGGAGCCAAGCAGATGCTAGCAAGTGGAAGAAGCTGCTGAGCAAGGATTTAGGGGAGCGAGTAAATACATTCTAAGCAGGGCTAGAGGAGTTGTTGGGCGTATTCATGAAAGAAATGGGGTGCAGTAGTGATTTGTGCTTTCTTTGTTCATCATTCATCATTCAACAAACATTTATTGAGGTCTGCCATGTGTAGGCACCGTGGGGATGATACCTTGTGACCAGAGCAATGGTCAGAGCATATACAAGGTGTCAGGTTTGTCAGAGGAGGAAGTGGTCATCTCCATTTGGCCTGTCAGAGAGGGTTTTGGGAGGAGATGGGACTGGAACTTGGTGTCCCTAGGTGGGTGAAGTGGGGGAAAGGGCTGGAACAGCACAGGGAAAGGACTGGTATGTTCAAGAACCATGACAGGGAGGTATGGCTGGAGTGTCAAGGGTCTGGGAGGTGGGACTGGCAGGTAAGGAGCTAGGCCAGATCTTGGAGAGCCTTGCCCATTGTGTCTAAGGTCTTTGTCTTTACTCCTTGGTGGACTGGAGCCAGAAAAGGATTTTAAGCGGTGGGGAGCCATGATTAGACTTGCATTTTAGAGAGATCACTTTGATGGTAGGGAGGGGAGTGATGCTGGATACAGAGAGTCAGGAGGATTGTCCAGGTGGGAGGTGATGATGCCCTGGATTAAAACCTTCATAGAGGGGGCAGAGAGGAGGTGACAAGACTTGAGAGCTATTTTGAATGCACTAGTGGAAGAAATGGGCATAGCACTGAGCTATAAAGCCAGTGAGGTAAACTGGCTGGGAGAAAGAGAGGGTGGATGAATTGTCAACGATGCTATCATGAAGGTGGCAATGGCACCGAGAGTCAGGGACACTGACAATAAGCATGTGCCCTTTCTGAAAACCTGCCATAATCTGATAACACTTGAGCAGCTGAGTGGAAAGATGACAGGTGGAAAAGCAACAAGTCTGTGACTGACCTCAGGTGCTGTGACTGGCACTGCTTGGGGGCCTGGGTGGTGCCAGGTGGAGATGATGGTGCCAGTGCTCTTGACCTCCAGGGACTTTCGGGCACCACTGAGAGTGCTGAAGGGCGTGCGAGATGACTCAAAGGACTCTGAGTACTGGAAGGCCCTGACCACGGTTATCCCCTCTGCCAGGCAGAGCCTCTGGGATGCTCTCTACACAGCCTTGGAGAAATACCAGTAAGTGTATGTGCCGTGGCCCAGGAGAGGGAGGGAGCCAGGCAGGTGGGTGAGGAATGATTGCTTGGAATAGCCACATTTGCCCCTCCCTGTCCCACAAAGTCTTGGAGAGAAAAGCTGCTTTGGCAACTCCTGTTGGGAGGTGGCTTGTGTTGCTCTGGAGGCCCTTTTCTGTTCCTGCCACCCTGGCTTATCTGGTGCCTGGGTGAAAGGTGAGGCTTCTAGGGTTTTCCTGCACCTCCAGCCAGAGCAGAAACACAGAGAGCCTGGCCCCTGCTTGACAGAGAATGGGTGACTGAGTGGGCCTCTAACCCACTTTCCTGCCCAAAGCCATGTCCTGACCCAGAGGGCCAATCTGCTGATGGAAAACGAGTCTCTGGAGCAGCAGAACACAGAGCTCCAGATGCTGCTTCAGCAGTATCTGGCCTCCAAGGTGAGTGATGGGACCCCCTAAGGAAGGGAGACAGGGAAGGGGTCCAGGGGACCTAGAGCTGACATAGGAAGTGAGGAGTCCTCTCCCTCACCAGGGACAAAGGAGCTTTGAGATGTAAGAAATCAACAATCACATGGCAAGTTGAGACAGTCACTGGGCAAGGGAGCAGATATTGCCCAAAGTCTCCTCCAGGGCAGCTATGTGTGACTGGGCTCTTTCCACTGCCAGCCCAGCTTCTCTGGCCGGTGATATGACTGAGTGTCATCTTGCATAGGGAGAGGAGGTTGTGCTGGGGTGCATACTCCCTGGCCCCCATTCGTGTCTCTCCAGCAATAGTTGTGGAACCCTTGCCAGGGCCTGGCAAGAGGAGAATGGACAAAGTCCTTTCGTAACAGTGGCTTGCTCTGCTCTTCTGGTGTGGGATCCTTCAGGTGATGCTGGGGCCATGGGCCAGGAGGGTCAGGACACCAGCTGCGTGGGTGTGTGGCCCCAGAAGGGTGTTGGGTCCCAAGCCACACCTGGAAGGGGAGTATGGTGAGCCTCAGCATCACGATGGCCTCTTGGCCTGTGACAAGACTCAGACATTTGGGGGCCATGTGGTCCATGCTTGCACAGATACTACTGGGTACAAGAGGACGGGGGAGGAGAGGTGAGGGCAGGGCTCGATGGGGATGGAGTGGGCAGGTGAAGGGGGGCGAGGGAGGATTAAGAGAAAGGGTCAGAGGGGAAGATCAAGAATGTTACCAGAGGTGACCAGCTGGATGGAACAGGAGCTAAGGAAGCAGCGCAGACCTGACTTCTGAAGAAAGGCAGACTGTGGGCTTCCAAGGCATCTCCAGCTTTGGAGAGAAATGCTCGCAGGGAGGGGAGGCCCGCGGGAGAGCGAATGTGAACACCTGACCCTGCAGAGGTCAGGAAGGAGGCCCCAGGGGAAAACCTAACGACCTTCACTCTTTTGTTTCCAGATAAACTCTGAACTGCAAGTTCCTCCAACTCAGGTGTTCCGGGTCCCCACAAAACAGAGCCGGACCCTAGAAAGCTGATGTGTTGACACTGACGCTGGTGCTAGAACTGGCACCTGTCACAATGAGGCAGTATCCTGCAGTAATGATGAACCTGTATCCTGAAGTTGTGATTAAAGTCTTTTAAAAGTTGTGGCTGAATCTCTTTAATGAGGTCAGGCTGCAAGGCGCTTGCGGGGTTTTAAGCCTTCAAACTGTGCTCAAGCCTGATGGACTCTTTCAGTGTTTTTGACACCCCTGGGTCCCCCTGGTGTGCCTTCTGGGCTGTGGTGTGAGGTCCCTCCTGTGGGCAGCCTGGGCAGGAGAGCTGTGCCTGAGGCTCACCTTGGCCACGAGAGGCCATCCAAAGCCACAGGGACCTGCTGGGACTGAGGTTAACCACCTAGGGTGCCCGCTGGCTCTACGTCCCCATGCCAGTGGCTCTGCCCTCTGTTGACCCGTGCAGACTTGTCAGCCCAGTGTTTGATTTCTTTTATTAGGAGAAAACTCAACACTCAAGAAAAGGAAAACAGCCAACAGAAACCCAGATGCAGGCAGGGGCAGCACTTGAAGTGCAAATTCCTGGCTGCAGCTGAAGGGAAAGGAAGGGTGGGGTCTGCAGGGGCGGGGAGGGCAGGGAGTGTCAGAAGGGTGGGCAGGGGTACGGGGGTTCACTTTCACTGCTCCTCGCTGGGCTCGCCAGCACTAGCCTGGGCAGAGGGAGCTCTGAGACGTGAGAGAAATCCACAGGCAGGACAGGACTGGGCTTGTGCACCTGCGCGGAGGCGGCCGCCTGGGAAGGAGCAGCCGAGCTGAGCGGTGGCCAGGACGGGTGGGTGGGCTCTGGGCCACTGTGTGGGAAAGCCTGCTGGTGGCGGCTCTCCTCGTAAGATTCTGTTTTCAGGGGATAGGGTGATGATGCCTTTTGCTCGTTCATTCTTTTTAAAGCCCTGGGCGCTGGGCTGTGATCCTTGGTTAATTTCATTAAAGCTTTAATCCTAGACCTGGAAGGCCTGGGGGAAGGTTTGGGGCAGCTTCATCAGGAGCCAAGGCCTGAAGAAGAGGGGAGCAAGAGGGGATCTGCTTCAGGTCTCCCCCACCCCTTCCCACACTCCCCACCCACAGGCAGGGATCGGAGGGGCAGGACTAGGCAGGCAGTTTGGGGGTGTGAGCAGGAGGCAGGCTCCTGGGGCCCGAGGCTCCAAGGGTGGACCTCAGGCTCCTCAGGCTTCCCAGGAGAGATGGAAAAGAGTCCAAGCCACAGGAAGGGCAAATGCAGCAGTCCAGGGGGGAGGTGGCAGCAGGTGGTGGGCCCTCAGGCCCCGAGGAGCTTCTTGACCATGTAGCCGGGCAGGCTGTAGAGGAAGAGGGCCAGCATGAGCAGCCCCAGCAGCGCCAGCACGACCTTGATGATGAGCCACTTGTACCGCGTGCAGATGAGGTACTTGATGGACTTGAGAGGGTTGAGGAACCACACGAAGGCCGTGTCGGGCCGGCTGGGGAGTGGAGTGCAGGAGCTGGTCAGACACGGTGGGCAGGAGCTGCCTCCCAGGGCACCTCATCCCTCTGTCCTTCCAGACCCCAAAAGGCCCTGTCATGGCCCCAGGCCCCAAACCGGAGGGTGCGGGAGCCAGGGCTAGAGCCCATTTTGAAACACGAGGTTTGCTGCTTACAAAACCCTGTCCTCTCTGCAAGACCTTTAGTACCCCAATCTCCTTCCAAGGCCTGGACGGTGTTTTTGGCAGGGAGCAGCCATCCAGCCTCTACCAGACACATGCAGCAGTGGGCAGCTCACTTCTCGAAGAGGCCGTGTGGCACTGCAGGCAGTTCTAGCCATTAAGAGAGCTCCTGCATTCAGCAGTTCATTGAACCTGACTCATGATGGTTTGACTCAATGATTTTTTGACTTTACGACAGGTTTGTTGGGATGCAAGTTGTAAGTCAAGGAGCATCTGTATATGGTTCAGTGTTGCCCCACGTTCTCTGTGAGGTCAGTGCTTCTTGACCTCTTCCTTTCTGATGAACATAAACTTCTGTCCCCACCAGGCCCTACGAAGGGTCTGAGCAGCCCCCATGAGGCTCAGGCCACCCCCACTGGCCTGCCCACCATCAGGGTATGGGTCTCTCTGCCTTCTGCATAGCCTCCTAGCCAGAAGCACTCGATGAGCTTTACTATCTGTTGTTTGTGTTACAAAAACAATAGGTTTCATAAAACATCATGCTGTGAAATTAAAGTATTGAATATGCTTTTTGAAACTACTAACCCACCAACTCGTGCAGGCCACGGACGGCAGCCCAGGGCTGAGCTCAGTATAAGTGGGGCCACAGTGCAGGGGTGTGGGCGTGGGGCACCTCGTTTCGAATCCCAGCTGTGATGGGCAAGTTTGGCACCTGTCAGCCTCAGTTTCTTCATTTGTAAAAAGGGGGTCATGGTAGTACCTACCTCCTGGGCTGGTGAGATGTGAGTGAGACAGTGCGTGAAGCTCTGAGCACGGGAAGAGGGTGCTCAGGAGCTGTGGTTACTGAATGTCTGAATTGAATGGAACTGTATCTCGCAGGGCAGGAAACAGCTGTGGGTTGGGAGGTTGCACACCGGTAGGACCTACTGCAGGACTTGCTGGCTAATCCTGCCAAACCTTTGCCCCTTTCTTCACCCATATCTCAGCGTTTTCCTACCAGTGAAATTGGGTTAGAGTCTGTGAGGAATGTTGCTGGGAGAGGAGATGGCGTAGTGCAGAGAACACTGGACTGGTGATTCCAAAACCTAGGCTTGAAACCTAGGCTCGCGTCCCAGCTCTACCTGAATTTGCTGGGTGACCTTGGGTGAACTACTTCACCTCTCTGGCCTGATATGGAAAAACAGAAAATAGTTATTTCTATTTCTGAGCATTTTTTGAGAGGTTGAAAACTGCTGTGTCTGTTTGTATGTGCATTAGTGTGCTTGTGTGCATATGTGTGCTTGTGTGTTTGTGCCCGTGTGTGCATTTGCATGTGTGCCTGTATATGTGCTTGTGTGCGCATGGGCATGTGTATATTCCCCATACTACCCCGTTTTTTGTTCAGAGGAAGAAGGGAGAAGTATCAGACCCAGGAGGCTGCTGGGCTCAGGCCCCAAGGATCTTCTTGACCAGGTAGCCAGGCACAGAGTAGAGAAACAGGGCGAGGAGGAGCAGCAGCAGCAGGAGCAGCAGCAGTTTGAGGAGCAGCCAGCGATACGTGTGCCACAAGAAGTAGCGTGCAGACTTGAGAGGGTTCAAGAACCAGATGAAGCTCGTGTCAGGCCGGCTGGAGCATTGAGAACAGCAGAGGGAGCACAGAGAAAGGACAGGGAGGATGAGGGGTTGGGGTGTGGCAAGGGGCCTCGGCCAGGAGGGAAGCCGACCTGGGCTGAGTGTATGGAGTTCTGGGTGCCTTCCCGGCCATCAAGGCTGGCTAAACCCCAAATGCCACCATTGGAGCTGCTTGACATTGGCAAAATCTAGGAAGAGCATTTATCTCTGCTATGTAGGGCCTTTCCTGGGAGAGGCACTCTTCTCTATACTGATGGCCCATTCTCTGGTACAGAGGGTGGTGGGGGGATCCAGGGGAAAGGAGGAAGGAGCAGAGGCCCCCCTGCAATGGGGCTGTGGTCCAGAAAAGAACAGAGCGTGTCTGGGGAGTGGGGGCAAGAGGACTGGAAAGTTCTGGACTCTCCTTCCCGATCCAGTGCCACCAAGAGCCAGCATGGCAGGGGGGCTGGGCAGGCAGGGCACTCACTTGGGTTTCTCTAGGGGGTCTGGTTCATTGCGGGCCAGGCCCACTGGATTCTTCTCTGCCTCCTCTGCTGTCAGTAAATGCAACTCAGCCTCCACCTTGCCCTACAGAGGAAAGAAAGGTCCCATTGCTCGGGCCAGGTGCTGAGCCCTCGGTACCCCAGCCTGGCCCAGCCCTGCCCACTGCCCAAGGAGGAGATGGTGCCCACCGTGAGCTCAAACTCATCATTCTCATTGCGGGCCAGGAGGGGCCACCAGCCTTTGACGCGCTTCTGCTTGAAGATGGAAACCAAGGGCACGTCCACCTCCCCGGTAGCCATCTCCATAGTGCACTGCTTGGCTGTCTTCGCACCCCGTGGGAACCGGTTCAGGTCCAGCTCGATGGCCCCTGCAGCAACCGCAGAGTCAGCTCTGGGGAATGCAGCAAGGCTGAGGCTATGGCCTCCTTGGCCCCTTTCTGCTGACTGCAGACTGCAGACTGCCCCCAGTCCACATCTCAACCCGCTGCCCCATCGTCCAGCTCATTGGTCTCAATGGAAGGCTTCACTGTCTCTCTGAGCAACCCCACCTCCTACGCTTTGCTCAGGCCCTTGTTTCAGCCTGGGGGCTCTCTCTTGGTGTCTGCCACTCCCGTCCCCCTGCCCTGCCCCACGTGCATTTACTCTGTCAAAGTCCTACTAATTTAGAGGGAAATCTTGCTTTACAGAGGAGCAACCTGATGCCCAGAGAAGTTTCCTGACTCCCTTAGGGAGTCTCAATGATCCCCAGCATTTACTCTCCCCACCTTGGTGCGTCCAAAGCATCTTGTCAGCCCTGGTTAGGACACAGGACATCTGCCCTGGGTGTGGTTAGGTGTGTCCTGGGTGGCAGGAACCTGACACTCCTGGCTCTGACTGACAGGGTGATTGACCCCCCCCCCCGCCGGGTGGGCTCACCCTGTCCCTATCACCCCCACTCTTTCTCAGTTCTGGATCCTAGGCACCCGCCTGCCCAGCTCTGCACCCAGGAAGTCGTCGGCGGAGAAGTGGTCGGCATCCCAGATCTGCAGAGTGAGTCGTGCGGGGATCTTGTACTCGGTCTCATCCCAGGAGAACATGGACTCCTTCTTGGAGATGACGATCTTTTCTTCAGCTGCCAGGTAGTCGAAGGGGAACAGGTAGCGCCAGTTGAAGTTGCCCTCGCCGGTGAGGGAGTGGTAGTGGACATCCGTGTCCTGCTTGTCCTCCTGCTGGCCCTTCAGCCATCTGTGGGGCACCACACGCTGCAGACCTGAGTGTGGTCTCTCCCCACCTCAGGCCTCCCTTTCCTCTCCCTCCTCTCCTGCCTCCAAGGAAGGTGGGCTCACCCAGGACCCACCCCCGCACAAAAATATCACTGGACTTCTCCCCAGTGAAGAAGTCGTCGTCCTCCAGGACCACCTCATCCGTGTTCCACACGATGACCCGCAGCTCATACCTGGGGAGCGGGGAGAGAAGGCTGATTAGCAGCCTGAGGGGTGAGGGATGTTATCCCAGGGTGTGGAGCTAGGACGGGGTGGGGGGCTGGCGGTGAGAGGTTGGAGAGCAGCCTCAGGGACTTGGGGTTAGCATAGGGCCTGGCCAGGGTGGGGCTGTGAGGGGACGGGGACCAGAAGGAGGCCTGTCTGGTGGGACCCTGGGGTGAGTGAGAGGGTCAGCCAGGCTCATGGCTGTTGTGAGATGCTACCCCTGCGCAGGGGGAGTTGGTATGGCTGGAACTCGGGGACCCAGAGCACACTCCTGGACAGGGAGGTTGACCAGGACAAGGAGAGGCAGAGACAGCGTGGCTGGGGGTAGCCGAAATGAGGCTCAGAGAGTCAGGAGCCAGTTCTGTCTGTCTTCTCAGGCCAGAGGCTTCATTCCAATTCTCAGAGAAGCCTATGTTTAAGCCTATGTTTAAGCCTGCAATGGAAGCCCATGGAATCCAATGTCCTTTATGTCCTTGTCCCAAAAGAGAATTTTTCCAAGGTTTAATTGTAATTATAAATGAAGTGGATACATATCAACCATTAGGAGTGAGGCTGAGTCATCCATTAAAAATTGGACCGAGTGTGGTTCTCTGCGGAGTTACAGAAACACTCAAGTC
>NW_007748385.1:0-1146 GCF_000696425.1 Galeopterus variegatus
TAATAACTTACATAGAAATGATGGGGAACCTGTTATATGGAAAGATAAAGCCAAGGTGACAGAATGAGGAATAAATTTAAGTGCCCCTATAGTCTCTCCTAACCCCACTTCTGCTTCTCACTTACTCCCCCATACCAAAGCAGACCTGATGTGTATAACCCAGGGTTCAGATCCCTTTACCAGACTGCCACCAAAAAAACAAAAAATCCTCAAACAAGACCACTTTTATACCATAATGATCTAGGAGTCAAAAACTAGGAAGATATTGTATTTAGAAATCATGACATCTGGAACTCAGTCTTTCTCCTCTGTCATTCCAAACAGTCCTGAACCAGAATTAATTAAAATAATTTCTGCATTACATGAGGCTGAAAAGGAAAGCCAAGAATTGATCACTTAATGCTAAAAATCACTGCTGGGAAAAATAAATTTTTGTCTATGAACACAGCACGTAAAGATTGTGATTTAATAATTTCAGTATAATTGTGNAATCATTAAATGTAAAAATTTAATAATGTTCAAACTAGAATTAATGAATTCTGTAATTCCATATTTTTAAATATCCCAAGAGCAATTAAAACTGTTTAATTGGGAGGCAACCCTATAAATTCAGTTTCATTTGACTGAAGAGGTACTTGGCTAAGGTTAGCAAATTATGTAAGCTACTGAAAAACCTGTGATGTAGCTAATATGACAATTGTTCAGTCTAGAGTCCCTTTTTAACAACAGACAAAGATCACCTCTGATTTAGGTCTACACCTATTTCCAAAGTCTGCTGCTGTCTGTGACTGATACAATGTAAGGTTATCCTTCAGCCCCTGTGTTCCATAATACCCCAACTTTNTTTATTTTTTAAACATAAGAAACTTCTTGATTTATTGCCATCAAGAAATAAACAGTATACTCTAAGCTTCTCTGTTATTAAAATTATAGCCTTAGTGTCTTCCATACTTACCCAAGAACTCTGATGTTTGTTTCAAAGACTGATACAACGACATCATTATCTAAATTAACATCTCTCAAAACTTTTCTCACCGCATCTTCAAATTCTTTAGTTTTATTTAATACCTAGGAGAAGAAAATTATTAAATAAAATTCTTTTCTACCAAGTCAAGCAGAAAACATCTTCAGAACAAGCTACTAAAA
>NW_007748385.1:3114-4028 GCF_000696425.1 Galeopterus variegatus
TTTAATGTCACTTTGTTAATCTCATTCTTCTCCCAAAGTCTATCTCCTGAGAATTTTCCCTCTTAACGTCTTCTAACTTGCAGTCAGACTTCTTTCCACGTGTTTTCTTGAAGGTCTAAACCTCTTCTCTAACTGAAAAAATGGCTTTTTTCCCTTCTCTCCAAAATCGAAACAACCAAGAATAGGACCAGTACATTTGTTTCAAATAATAATAAAAATGTGAGGAGTTCTCTTTGTCCATAATTAGCGAGAAAACTCATTCTAAGCTCCATTATTTAATCATTTTCTTAAGCTCCTAGTGATAACACAGGATGAATGAATGTCTTATCCTTTCCCCCATTATCTTTGTTTCAATTCTTCTCTTCCTACTGATTTCACAGTAATGTTGAAATTAAAGATAAGCTTAAAGTTTTAGTGCTTGACTCCATTGCAATCAATAGAAACTAGATGGCTGGAATTATGAAGAGTTTCAATTTGAAGATCAAACTATGACAANCAATAGAAACTAGATGGCTGGAATTATGAAGAGTTTCAATTTGAAGATCAAACTATGACAATAGAAATTCTACTTACATTATAAAATAAAATAAAAACAATAGGCTGTGTATACTGATACAAGTGAAATGTTTTAATATTTTCAAATTATTGAATCAAAATGAAAAAATAATCACAAAGTAAATTAGAAATATTAATACTTTTACTGACAGAATGTACAAGAGAACATTCCTTCTAAAAGCAGAAAAAACTTTCAAAGTACTTTAATTTCCTTTAATTCTTCTGTATAAATTAAAAAGAAAATTTTTAAGATAATGATAAAAAATCAAAATAAATTCGTCCATTTCAAAGCGAGGCCGACATATAAAAAAGTTACTTTGATTATTCCCACTTGAAAAGACTGAAATTTGACGTTTTTA
>NW_007748385.1:5989-6428 GCF_000696425.1 Galeopterus variegatus
AATGCTTGAGTGTACATATTATGAAATTTATAAAATGAGTAAATCCAAGAAGAATCAAACCTACCACAAGAGTATCCAAAGAATCAATCAGGGTCAGGGAAAATCTAAGAAAAAAGTATAACAAGATACAAAACATTAGAATTCTAAATATTTTAGCAATGAATGTATGAACAGACTTATCTTCATCCTACTGACTGGTAGTTTCTATGAAACTAGTGCTTCCACATAACCAAAGCACTGTGTAACCTATAAAGCAATGAAAGAAACTGAAAAGCCTTTACATTTATGTTCAGTGTATCTACATATCTTTCAAGACTTATTGAAATATTCATTAGCTCTTTTCAAAACAAAGAAAGATATTAAAGTATCAACACCTTATAATGTATTAATGACTTTACATACATTTTAAAACTTACATAAAATGTGTATACAATTTAAA
>NW_007748385.1:7025-7392 GCF_000696425.1 Galeopterus variegatus
TATTAGCCACTGCTATTTCTTTTTTGAAATGCCTGCTTATGCCTTTTGTTCATTTTTTTTAATGGTTTGTTGGGGTTTTTGTTTGTTTGGTTGAAAGAGACTCCTTATACATCATGTTTGTTATATACAGTAAATATTTTCTTCCCGCCTTTTATTTACGGTATTTTCACCTTAATCTTTAAACATGTAGTTAAATCTACCAGCCTCTTCCTATATGGTTTCTGGACTTTTCTTCCTTTATGGTTTCTGGCATGCTTTTAAAGACGACCCTGAGACTATGAAAACAGTACTCTTATAATTTTTTATGTTTAGGTATTTACTCCACCTGGAATCTATTTTTGTTTATGACATGAAATAGGGATGGAAT
>NW_007748385.1:8873-11897 GCF_000696425.1 Galeopterus variegatus
TGTTTTAGCTTTAGACAATACAAAGGGTTGTCAAAAAGTTCACAGAAATATTCATATTATCGTTTAATCTTATTTTTCTGAGAAACTTTTAAAGTATCCTCATATTTACTAACTCCCTGCCAAAAATAATAAGATTAACATACTCATTTTCTTTTCCCACTCAAGTTAGGATTTTGATCAGTTTGTTATTATAAGCAGTCTTCATTTTGTATGGTCTCCTTATTCACGTTTCAATTACTACAATTTAGTTAAATAAATACCCAACAACATGGTTCAAATTTCAGTTACCATAGTCTATCAACTAAAACTGCATAAAATAAAACTCTGATGCTAGTTCTTCAGTCCACAAATCACTATGTGAGTAATACGTGCTCATCATGATCAGTGACTAATCACATTACTTCTTTCAAAGTCTGTCAGTGATTGATCGCTCTGTGTCATTCAGTTCCCGCACATACAGCAAGTATGTATTTGTGTTGCCTTCCTGTCACCCAGTGATAATCCTACAGGACAATTTATAAAAATGAATAATTGAAAGGGACTTAGCCAACAAAGATGAAAGTTCAACAACAGCAACAAAAAGAAATGTGATAACACTGCAAGTAAAATCCAAATTGAACATAAATGGGGTTACAGAAGAATTGAACATAAATAGGATTATAGAAGAACTGAACATAAATGGGGTTATTAGCTGACAGTAGGAATGTTAACACGGCTGCCATTCAAGAGACTCTAGACATGCAACCAGAGAAACTTAGTGAAGGCCAAATTATCAACGTAAGTTAAGAAAGTCGATGTGACATAAAAGATGAAGACATCACAGAGCAAGTGATGCCTGCAAAAAACCTGCCGTTAATGCAACTTCCACAGATATTTCATAACACTGAAAGAGCAAAGGATAAATGTTTAAAGCTGATCCAAACTTAGAAGGTTGTACAACAGTTCACCAGGTATAGAAAAGATGTTTGCTCCATACCTTAGTTATATGATGAGAAGATGGCAAGCAAGGCAAGCACGGTTCAAACTACTCTTAATGAGTGTTTTGCAAAGAAAAAAAAAAACACTTTAACTTTCAATGTTTCTAATATCTTGAATTACCACATACTAAATATTAGTTTTGCTATTTTTTTCATTTCTCTCTATATTTATAACCATCAGAAAGAGAATTTTTAATGTTTTAGCAAAGATTTTTGAAGGTTTATAACATTTGCATTCTCTCCAGGAACCATAATTCCCAGAGTTGCTAGTGTTAGAACTCTGTTTAAGTGGAGTTGACACACACCATTCTTCTGTGGCTTCTCCATTCCTGCAGTTTTATTTTGAGTCATCTCATCATATAACTTTTCAGCATAAATTCCTAATTTTACATGCATCTTTTCATATGTCAATTCCAATAGTACTTACTTCCCAAAATGTACGTTTTTATCGCTTTAGAGTTTCATATTTAACACATATAAAAAACACTTAGAAGTCAAGAAAAGTAAATTTTTTTAAAGTTGCTGATGTATTTTGAAAGATTTTATAAAAGATCATTCAAATGTTAAATTGGTTGTAAAGAGTTCCTCACTATTTTAAACCATTGCATAAACAACTCCATAATGCTCTTTTTAGGGTTTTGCAAAACACACACATACACATTTATGCCTGAAATTAAATATGAATTCAAACTCCATATTAAACATGAAATTCTGACCCTGAACTTAGCTAGATAATAGAAATATTAATAACATTTGCAAAACAGAATAATCAAATAAGGGAGTTTTGAGCCAGCTGTAAAAATACTTTGTCCCTTCATTTCAAGATTAAGGATAAAAATAAAACTACAGCCTTTTCTTTTGGTTAACTACAAAGCAAACTACAGATGGTTTGCATAAATCTAGAGCATGCATACGTGGCAAATACGCAGTCTTATTAGGCTTCAAATATCCTGGCTATTTGAGGTTCACAATGTATTGCCAGAATGAGGGATAAGTAATTCATTTGATATGACTCAGAGCCATTAAAAAAAATTTAATAATTATCAGTCAAATAAAACTCAGGTGATAAGAACCCTATATAAATTAGGTAGAACATGTGCTTAGCTAAAAGCAAAAGAGCAAAAATAAAATGAATTAAAATAAAACATAGATTCTTCACATCAGACTCTAGATTTACTAGAGCTTTGAGGGGATAGAACTCTGCTCTAAAATATTCAAGTCAAAGCAGCATCAAAAATTGACTTTTTAGAAAAACCAATTCCAAAATTAGGTAAAAGGAAGAGATTTTATTCTACTATAAACAATAATAAAAAAACTAATTATAAAAAGGAGTTATTGAAAATACCAAATACACTCAATTTTCAATAAAGTTATTTTTTTAATGTTTTATTCCAGATCCTCACTGTTGAACACCTTCGTCCTTGAGGCAGGTAAGATATTCCTTCCTAAAATAAAAACTAAATGATAACAGTATTTGATAAGCCATCTATCACATATTGATACCATATGCTAATTACTGATTGAACCTGCACAGTTTATCAGTACTCTTTTCACCCGCCAACAATATTTTCCTACCTCCCTTTTATTCACCATTTATACTCACTTATCAAACCATTTTTCAGGTGTTCAGGAGTCCATTTATCTAAACTATCAAACTGTTAGACTCACCTCCTACACTGAACATTTATTGTCCTTTTAGGTATAATATTTTATGGAATGTTTCTCAGCACCAACGAGAAACAAGTAACAAAAATGGAGTTGTCTCATAAGACTTTAAATTAATCACTACAGAGTAGAGTGTTAGCATATCTTAAGTTTGCACTCATAGTTATATGAGAACTAAAGGTTCCAAATTCTTCAACATATCTTAATTTGGTTTTGGTCAATAATGAAATAATCAAATTTATAAAATTTTATATAAAAAATAAATAATAATAATGTTATAATGAAATAAAGTCCTGCTATTAACAGATTTTTTTAAAAAAAATCATAGCAGGGCCGAGCCCGTGGCGCACTAGGGAGACTGCGGCGCTGGGAGTGCTGCAGT
>NW_007748386.1:0-7186 GCF_000696425.1 Galeopterus variegatus
AGGATTTTGCAAAATACTTTTGGTTCTTAGAAGGAAAAAGTACTGTAAAACACAATGGCATCACTTTTCTATCAGCAGAGTGGACATAGGAGTAAGAGATGAATCAAGATGAACAATATTTCTGGCTTGAATAACTGGATGGTGTTGCCATTCACTCAGCTAAAAGACACTAATACATGGATAATAAAGACAAGCACATCTAAGTAGGTACCAGCTATCTACTTAGTGAGAAAGTAAAAAGCTACTCCAATCACTAATTAGAACTTCATATGAGTTATAAACAAATACTACAAAAGCTCATTAACTTGAAGTTTATAATCATTCAAACTGGAATGGGCATCTAAACAGGAATAGTTATACAAATTCATGAAACAGAAAAGAGACAAATATACTTAAAAAATTAACAGCAAAAAGATACTATTAATGAGAAACTGGCTTTTAATTATTAAGGCAGGTTGTTACCAAATTATATTTAAAGTACTGTTATTTCTTCAAATACTTTATAAATTAGTATCAAATCACCAAATATTTGATACAGCTACTATGCCAGGCAGTATGCCAGCATCTCAGGATAGTAACACATAGGTTAGGTTTGTTACTTAAAAATTTGCTCTTCCATTTAATCTGAATTTGTGGATTTTACTGGACAAAGTGGAGCAATAGCTAAATATAAGAGCAAAATTTTATTCACAATTAACTACAGAACACTCAATTCATATTACTAATGTAATATGTGTGAAGGATAATAAAATGAATTTGATATTAAATTCCTCATTATTAAAACAAAATCTAATGTATGTCCAGGAAAAAAATACCTAATCTCTTGTACTTTTCCATTTATATTTCTATGTAATGAAAACATATTCAGAACAATGATCTTGAGATACTAAAATATCTCCAATCACAAAGATTGGAGAGTAACAAGGCATGAAAAAGGGACTAGAAGATTTAAAAAGGAGGACCAAATTTAAAAACATGTTCAACCAAAACTGAAGTGAAGAGTGTTTCAAACTAAGTGAGTTAAAGATGCTACAAGGGTACTTCAAAAAGTTTGTGGAAAAATAAAATTAAAAGATAATACAAATCTTTCCACGAACATTTTGAAATACATTTGTATTTTCTTAATGTTAAGTTCAAGATTTTATAGTAGTTGGTCAACTATCAAAATCCAAGACTTACTGTCCTCCTCTTTCTACAAGTGTCTGGCAGAGGTATTTTCTTGCATTCCTGTGAGTTGGACAGTTTTCTAATGCAAGTTCAAAATCTTCTATTGCTTTGTTCAGACTTCCTTTTGTTGCATATCTGGGAACATGAAACAAAATTAGAAGAATTTATCTTGTGAGCTATTCATAAATCCTGTTCACATTTACCTTGTAAACATTCCTTAAAATCCACAAATCACTTACAGTGCTCCACGAGCTACCAAAGCTTCCACATTTTGTTTGTCTATTTCCAGAGCTTTATTGTATTCATTCATAGCATCCACATGGCGTCCAACCTTAAAGTAATCAACTCCAATCTTGACACTAAAAGAGACGTTTATAAAGCATCACAAACATTCCACAAAATATCTAAATAAAATGTTAGCGTAAATAAATTTTAAAAGTAAATGTAATCAAATTTGACAAATATTTGGCTTTCAAAATCTCTCATACCTAAGAAGCATTCTGCCTTTGGATATTTTCATAATAAATATTTATAAAACTCAGATATCGGTACCAATTCCTTTTGAAAAACACTAAAATGCTGGATAAAAAAAACTTAAGTCTGTTAAGTGTACAACTTAAGACCACTTACACCTATTTAAAAAAAACTAACGTCAGAAAGGCATCTTTTAAAATTACTTATAAACAAATTTTGGTCTTAATGATATGCGAATGCTTGCCTTACTCTTACTTTTTAGACTACATAATATAATTGCTGAAAGACAGTTTTCATACCATTTTAAAGCCCAAGATGCAGATTGTTTCTTCCTTAAAGCAGAAGCAAAATCATCTTCAGAGAAATTTTTGCTATTAAAGAAAAGTCAAACTGTAAATACTTGTTAAATAATTATACTTCACTCTGCCTGACAGGAACACAACACTGAAAGAGTGAATCCCAAGAAATTTGTATTCCATTTACATAGCAAAATCCTTGAACTGTCAAAAATAATTATTGTTAAACAGTATTTTCCTTTAGCATATATACAAAATTCTTATAAAAAAAGTTTCTGCATTCTCTCTACTTGGTCACATAGTACACATCTAATCACTGAGAACACTGAGAAGAGAGTACAGTCTAGGAAATGGGATCACCTGGTTCATTCAACCATTGGGATATTCCTGCCACTAGGCCTAAGATGGTCAATTATGTCCTTCAGCTATGCAGCTTCTGGGCTTAGCACCATTCCCTTACCACCTAAGAGAATAATACTGATTTACTATACCTTTGTAGGCCTCTCATTAAAGATGGTGGATTAGATTCATCTATTCCTAGTTTTTCTAAAAGGAATTCAACTACTCCTGGATTAACAAATCCCAAGGAACTCTGCATGATATTTTCATAGGACTCCAAAGAATTGCTATTGAGTTCAACACTCCTCCTTAAAAAAAAGAAAAACACACACATATACAAAAATGTAAGAGTAATATAATTAGCACATCCCATTTCTAATAAACATCATCACATGAGATTTAAATGCTAACACCATTTTTGTACATGAAGGGGTGGCAATATTATATGGTTCCTTTTGCGAAGTTTGTTTATGAAGACATCTTGTAATAAGAGAAATTAAAACTCCACTCTGTCAGAAGCTTGACAAAATTTGCTGTTTTTTAATCCAAGAAACATTTGTAACAAACTGTTGTTGAAATAATACGAATATTACCTGTAGTACAAAGGAAGTTCTTCAGAGCTAATTACACCCAATTTAATACCAGATAGGTATGGTGGAAGAGATGAGCTATACAGAGATACTGCAAGCTTTTCATGGTATCTGTCAATATCCTTGATTCCAGCTTTAAAAAAAAAAAAGAAAAAGAACTAAGCTGATTAATAAGAAAATATAAACTAACATAAAAAATATAACACTTCCCAAACACTACTCTTATAGACTAAATTTTATAAAAGCAATAATTCAACAACTGTTATTTTTTATTAGTATGATGAAACTGATCACCTCGAATGATGTCACCAGTTTGGTAATATGATAAAGGATCCCCGTGTTTACTGTGAGAAGGCACATCTCTTAGTGGACAAAGAGCCTGCAATGAGAGAGAGCATTTTTTTTTTTTTTTGGACCGGTAAGGGTATCGCAACCCTCGGCACAGTGTGGTCCGCCCCAGGCTCAGCCAGTGAGCGCACCGGCCATCCCTATATAGGATCCGAACCCATGGTCTCGAGAGAGAGAGAGAGAGAGAGCGAGAGAGAGAGAGAGCATTTTAAAACACCAAATATTCATTTTTCGGTGAGAACAGTGTCTTCTTTTAGCTTTTCAGTATGAACAGCAAATAGTTGACATGAACATTAAAAAATCACCACCACCATAAAGTTTAAAATAAGGATTTAAGTTACAAGTAATTTGTGTCCAAACAATAGCAAAACATATTTTCTGGTTCAATTCAAAAACTAAAATCTCATGAAACTTTCTATTAGTTTTAGGAACCGAATATAATATGGATTATGAAACAAGAAGATATTTTGCATTTGTCACAAAAAACCACTAAAATTTGTTCAGAAAGTATAGGGATTCCAATGAAAATAAAACGTAATTATCCCAAGGTTTTTATGTCTTTATCTAGTCTAATATCTTATGCTTTTCCTCCTTTTCAACTGCCTGGATAGGCAGGAAATTTCAAATCTTTTAAAGCAACACACTATCTCAAATTTAGGACTATTCATTTTGGGTAGAATATCTTATAATGTACAAATCACATACATTTAATTATTGTAAATATATAAATATCAGGAATTTTTCTCTGAATTATCCACATGCACATATCTAATGTCAAACACTAAGAATAATTAAGAATATGTGCTGGCCGGGTTAGCTCCTTTAGCGGCCTTGTAACACGAAGGTCAAGGATTCAGATCCTTGTACTCTCTAGCGACCCAACAAAACAAAACAAAAACAACAAAAAAGCAACAAAAAAACCAGAATATGTATGTTCAATTAGAAGAAATAAGTGCAGACTACCAATCAACCTCACCATGTCTATGGATACCTTTTTGAGCATTTAAAAAAGGGCAATCCCTACTAGAGTTCAAAAGAAACCCCAAAGCCAGAAATGGAGGAAGAAATGGTGTGAAGTTACTCTTTAATAATTTTTTTAAAAGAAAAGCTACTTTGTTTTTTTCAATTAATACTTATTTATTTCAGCAAGTATACTTAAGTATACTTTAAGTGTAACTGGATGCAAAGACATAATTCTTGTATTGAGATGAATATATAAGAAACAGAAGCAATCCAAACTGAAAAGTAACTTACTGTGATTTCTAAGTGGGATATATCTCTCATGATGCCACTTCCTAAGCAGATCAAGACCATGAAAAAACCAAATTCCCTAATGGAACTAATTCTTCCAATCACTATATCACCACGCTCAATATCTCTGAAAAACAGCTCTCTCCGGTCCATACTAGGTATTTCCATGAATTGTTCTAAAGGTGGCATGACTGCATAATGATCTGGAAAAAATAAAAAATAAAAAAAATAACAGAATCACTAACAATTGTTTTGAGTTCATTTCATCTGAAGTACGTTAAACAGCAATCTTAAAAAGATTTTAAGACGAATGAACTGGCTGGTTAGCTCGGTTGGCTAGAGAGGAGTGTTGCAACACCAAGGTCAAGAGTTCGGATCCTCGTACAAGCCAGTCACCAATAAATAAAAAAAAATTAAAAAAAAGATTTTAAGACTAAATTCACCTTCATTGTCTTCATGAACTCCAAAAGGTGCGGGTGCATCTGATTTCCAGGAAACCGCAAAAAGAAGATCTGCTTTTTTGGAGATAAAGTTTTGTATTTCCGTGTTGTCAACTCTCCTTTCTTTTCTTAAAAAGAAACAAAATTGATAAAAATTGGTTTATCTGCAAAACCTTTTACGTCCAAGCTTCTGCTTATGGCTTTCATCGCCCAATCAGCTTCACCCTGAACTCCTCCGAGAAAAAGTTTCAACCAGGCATTCCCTCATTTGCCAACCCGGAGATGGAGGGCGATTAAACTTAAAAAGTGATGCCTCCAACACCAGATACGAAAGCCCCAGGGCTTTTAGTTAGAGTCCATGCCTCTGCTAGGCAGTGCCAGAGGAAAAGTTCGCCCACTGCCCGCACTGCACACCACCAGGAGCGCAGACCCTCCCCGCAGACCCTCCTCCACTCAAACTCTCCGCACCAGCGCGACAGTCCTCACATGCTCACGGCCGCGGCTCCGTTGTTCCTGGACGCAGCGCTAGGCTGCGGTAGTGGAACCTCGAGATGCGTTCCCTCCCCAGCCTCAAAGCAGCGCAGCAGTCTCTTTACCTGCCCTGTAACTGCTGCTGGTGCAGAAGGCCCCGGGCAGGATCGGCCACCGACCCCAGCAGGCTCCGGAAGTGCGGGTTGTCCTGCTGTTCGCTCCGGAGCAGGGAGAGCAAAGACGGCCCGTGGCAATTCAGCGACTGCCGCAAAAGGTCCCGGTCCATGGCCAGAGACTGCTGGGCCTTATGGCCAGTGGGCTGCTAGTCCCCTGTTCCGTGCCCACTACTTGGGCCCGGAGGTCCGGAAGGCTGAGGAAGCAGGTTGGAAGCCGCCGGAACCACACAGCAGAGTGACTTACGTGGTCTCCTCCCGGAAGTGTTTCCGCACCGCCCCCAGCGGCGGCGCGGCGGCGATCGGCCCGAGTCTCGCGAAGCCCAGCGATACTACGGAAGCCTAAAGGAAAAGGCTATGCATTTCCTGGGCTGAGGGCTGACCAGGGTTTCGAGGAAGTGGTGTGTGTGAGGAACTTGCTTTTGAAAATTTACGTGGTGTCGTAGTAGTCCGAGCTCTAGTCTGGGGTAAATAAAAACTCATTTTCATATTTACTGAGGCGCTTTTAAGTGCCAGTGCCAGGATGAGAACCCCAAATGCGTGGCACAAGATTCTTCCCTCAGTGTACTCACTGGATAGATCAACACCTACGTCTCGGGCATAACCACATTAAAACGGCTGCGCTGGGAAGGCTTCGTGGTAGACTAAAATGCACGAGAAAGGAAGGACACTAACATTTGTTAAGCAGCTGGAGTTGTGTTCTCCATCCACAACACTCCATTCACTGTTAGTGATTTTAGAGTTACAGACTAGAATGGCTGTAATGTCTAGACATATGCTTATGTAATTCTAGTTTTATAATGCCTTGTTTCTTTCTATACTTTAGTTTTTCTCAGTGGTTCCTCAAAATTTAGTGTCTGTAAGACTTACTGGGTAGTGTTCTGTACACAAACGTAAAACATACTGAATTTATGGGTGGTTCAAGTGGTTTTGAAAGGTCATTTCGACTTAGGATTTTTTTCCCCTTCTTATTCATTGACTCGAAGACCTAACCACTGTGTCTCATTGTACTCTCATTTTAGAGAATGAGGAAATTGCTCAATGTCACCCAACTAGTAAGAAGCTAGCTTTAGGATTCCAGCTTAGGTCTTAATAGGTCTTCACAGCCAGAATTGCTCGACAGATTATTTTATTACACAGAAGTTCTAACTAACCCTAATTTTGAGATAATGTGGCTTTGTTTTATTCTAATATGATAAAATCTGTACCATTTAATTATATGTAGTTCAGCATAGTCTTCTAGAACAGAAATAAATTTAACAGTTAGTTTTACCCCTCTACAGCCATGTATCTTTGGGAAGATCAATTTGCCCTTCATTGTCTCACCATCAGTGTAGGAGACCCCACCTAGGACGTAATGGATGCCTCCACACTATTTTGTGGGTAATCCACTTAGATAGGTAAACAGTTTACTCAGACTTGAGAAAATGGAATAAAGAACAAAGCAAGTTTAAGGACCTAATTGTTTGGGGGAACTGAGAAACCCAGTGTCTGAGAACAATATACCAAAGAGTGGTACTTAGCCTGGGAATGTCACCTTGCGAGGCCATTCTTGAGTAGCACGTGCTTTCATTACTATGAGATCTGTATATTCTTCCTAATTTCAGTTCTAGAGTAACCCCCAATCAACCACCCCC
>NW_007748386.1:11286-11895 GCF_000696425.1 Galeopterus variegatus
TCTTCTGTTGCCTGTGCTTTTGAGGTCTTATTCATAAAATCTTTCCCCAGTCCTCCATCCTGAAATGTTTCCCCTATGTTTTCTTCTAGGAGCTTTGAAGTTTCAGGTCTTATATACAAAAGACTTTAATTCATTTCAAGTTGATTTTGGTATATGGTGAGAGATAGGGATCTAGATTCATTCTTCTACACATAGATATCCAGTTTTCCCAGCACCATTATTTTGAAGCCAATGTATGTTCTTGGCACCTTTGTCAAGATCTGTTGGCTGTAGATATGTGGATTTATTTCTGGGCTCTGTATTCTGTTCCATCGGTCTTTGCATCTGTTTTTATGCTGGTACCGTGCTGTTTTGGTTATGATAGCTTTGTAGTATGTTTTGAAGTCAGGTAGTTTAATGTCTTCAGCTTTGTACTTTTTGCTCAGGATTGCTTTTGCTATTTGGAGTCTTTCATTGTTCCATATGAATGTTAGGATTTTTTTTTCCTATTTCTTTGAAGAATGCCATTGCTATTTTGATGGGGATTTCATTGAATCTGTAGATCATTCGGGGTAGGATGGACATTTTCATAACATTAATTCTTCTAATCCATGTACATGGAATGTCTTT
>NW_007748387.1:0-2309 GCF_000696425.1 Galeopterus variegatus
AGTTACTATACTAAGCATTTTACGCATGTTAACTCATATCCCAGAAACCCCATAGGGTATGTCCCGTTCTTATCTCGTTTGACAAATGAGAAAACTTCAGAACGAAGAAGTTAGACAAATTTCCTAAACACACATGATTAGTGTTGATGTACCTGAAATTTAAAACCAGAGCCTTGTTTACAGATAAATAGATATTAAACATATATTAGAGTATATAAATATGTATATATATATATATCTCTATTTGTTTATTTTGAACTCAAGTCTAAACAATAAAATTACATCATTCCCACAAAGAAAATACCAGAGTGTTGAACCACTGAGGAAGTGAAAAAGGGAATATTGGGACACCCCATCTGGCTAGTGTTTTTCTCTTTATTTTCATTGGATAGAGAAAATGCTGAGATCGGTGAGACAGATGATGTGAAAATAAAGTTTTCATTGCAAGCTAAGCTCTGCCTATGCTCCGTACAAAAGTAACACAAAGGGATGCTTTTTACTTGGCAGGAGGACTGGTCATCTTCTTTGAGAGGTTGTAAATATCCCAGAAGTCTCAGAGTGGCAAAGCCGCTGAGAAGCAAGTTGGTATTTGGAGGCTACTCATGTCCTGGGCTCCTGCAGAGATCTCTGCTCTCCCCGGGAGTCTCCAAGAAGCTGTGGCAGTTGAGCCACAGCTATTAGTGACCATAATGGCCTCTGAACCATCAATTTGCATCAACTGCTCAGTGAATAGAATATTTCTTGCCCAGTGTCTTTAGAGAGTAAAAAGATGCCGCTCTGAGTTGGACTTAGAAATAATAGCTCAGTTTGAATATGAAAGAGGATTCAAACTTAAAATTTCAATTCAAACATATTTTGCATTCTAGAAGTAAAGTATTGACTAGCTATTTGAGGAAATAATATGAAGAAATTATTGTAATAATGATATTCTGGTTCCATTACAGAAAGTCTTCTTATATTTTAAAGGTAAATATTTACAGATATAATATACTTTCTGGGATACGTGTCAAAATATTACAGGGGAAATAATAGAGGAAAGTATAGATAAAACAAGATAGGTTCTGAGTTGATTATTGTTGAAGTTGGATAATGGGTTCATAAACATTCAATATATTATTGTGTTTACTTCTGTAAATGTTTAAAAATTTTTATAATAAAAAGCTTTTTTAAAGTATATTAGTCCATTTCTGCTGCTTATAACAAAATACCTGGAACTGGGTAATTTGTAAGAAAATGAAATTTATTGCTTAGAGTTTCAGAGGCTGGAAAGTCCAAAGTCCAGATGTGTTGAGGGCCTCTTCTTGGTGGTAACTGTAGAGCAACACAGCGTATCACATAGTGAAATGGCAGAGCAAGACTGCTAACTTCTCACTCCTCCTTCTAAAGCCCCCAGAACCATGCCCAAGACCACCATTAAACCACCAACTTATTAATCCATTTAGCAGAGAGATCATGGTCCTCACAATCTAATCACGTCTTCAGGGCCCCACCTTTCAATTGCCATAAGAGGATTTCTCACCCTCTTAACACTGTCACAGTAGAGATTAAGTTTTGAGGGGACATTTAATCCACAGCAAAAAGAAATATAGGTTTTCTATTATAATTCAATACAAGTTATATATATATATATATTTTTTTCCTTTTTGTCTTTTTTTACTGACTGGTAACGGGATCGCAACCCTCGGTGTCGCGCCCGTACCGGGGACCGGCAACGGGATTGCAGCCCTCGGTGTTGCGCCCGCACCACGCTCAGCCAGTGAGCGGGAACCGGTCTCCACATGGGATCCGAACCCTCGGCGGGAGCACCACCACACTCCCAAGCGGCGCACTCTCCAGTGCGCCACCGGGCCGGCCCACAAGTTATATTTTTTTAAAAAACCCTCAAATAACAGTCTAAGAATAACAGTACTTGGGGGGTAGGGGAAGGAATAGGGTGAGAGCAGACCACTTAGGCCAATGCAGCCTTGAAACCAGAGCTCCAAGAGAAATAATATCAATCCTACTAATAATAGCAACATCATTTTTTCAAATGTTAAATTTGTAGTAAAGAAAGACAGACCAAGGTAAACACGGGACCTTATCTTTAGAAATAGTGAGAAGTAATTTGTTGGAAAGGCATGTAAGGAAGGGCTGAGGCTATTCTGCTGTGAGATGATAGGAATTTGCTGGGAGATGGGGAAAACAGAAGAACCCAACAAGCACTTTCAAGACAGGGCACATGGCCGAGCTGGGCCAAGAAGAGGAACCGGGTGAATGGTACTGTGCTCCTTTCACTGTGAATAGTACTGTCCTCCAAAGCTGCTTCACCA
>NW_007748387.1:3052-3825 GCF_000696425.1 Galeopterus variegatus
TTTTTAGACCAACCCATTTTTAATGCATTTTGCAATAACACGTTCATGTGAAAATAAAGCTTCCAACAATACCAAAAAGCACAAAACACAGTACAAAAATCTCTCTTTTCTTGTCTCCCTACTTTCTACCTAGTTTAAATTCTTCAAAGAGAACCATTTTTAATTATTTCTGGGTTTTGGTTGTCCTGATTATTCCTTTTATGATTCTAAATAAATTCTCATTATTTTGATTTATCTCATCAATTTACCAACTTTAGACAGGAATTATCAACTTCTTGATATGAAAGAGGAATATGTTTAGCCGCCTTTGTTTCCTTATGCTCCTAATTTTTGTGAGTAGCACTTTTGCTTCTTTTGTTGGCCATATTCACGTATTTAACAATATACCTATTTCTTGATCCATCTTTTGACCCCCACTTATAAGATAAACTAATTAGCTCCCCTTGCTTCCCTTCACTATCTAACCTCTGTCATCTATAACGCTACTTTTACATTGTCAAGGCTTATAATATTTACAATATGTTCTGTACAATCCATCAGTTTGTCAGTTTGCTCATAGGTTGATTCCAATCCACTTTCAAAATATTATAGTTCACTATAATATCAACCATTAATCAACAAGAAATAAGACTACACTCATAGAGGAAGAAATGTAACCCTTTGTCACTAAAAATGAGCCATTTGGTGAGTCAAGCCCAAATTACTTCTCATTTCTTGTAGTTCTACAGTTGCTCAGTTTTGATTTGCTTCTGTTGATTAAAATGATCGGAGAC
>NW_007748387.1:9113-10036 GCF_000696425.1 Galeopterus variegatus
AATCAGCATCTAACATAACCTTTGTCATTTGAGGCGAATTTGGAAATTTAAAAATATGATGTGGAATGCCAGGGGCAGAAGCAGATGGAGGGATTTATTTCTGTTGTACAACAGGGAAAACTTGTGCATCCTGTAAGCAGGCCTCCAGTTTTTGAATAAGATCATCCAAAACATCTAATTTTGGATCGTCAGGGGTCTTAGGTAATGGTGGGTATGATTTAGATTGAATAAGACATTTCTTTTCTAATTCAGGTTTTGGAATCTCAGTCTCATCATCAGAAAAATCAGAATGATCATCAGACTCTGAATTGGGCATGGGAGGGGCAGAAGGCTCAGGAGGAGTATCACATATATGTGGAGAGAAAATTTTCTTTTGTGGCTTTACTGAATCAGATTGAGAATACTGACTGCTATCATCTGAATCAGATTGAAAAGGTTGCAAGGCTAAAACCACCATGTTAAAAGCTGCCCATTCCTCTGCCGATATAACTTCTCCAGCCTGATGAGCTCTCTGTAAAGCTTTACCAACCTGTCTCCAAATTTTTAAATCAAATTGGTTCTTATTGTCTGGAGTAAACCAATAACAATGTTTCTGTATCTTTTTTAATAATGAAAGTAAAACCTTCTCTTTAATTTTTAATCCCAAAGCAGTCAACAATGATTTCAATACTGCCATATAATCACTTAACCCTGATGGGGCATTCCCCATTATGCCCCGACTCTAAATTTCCCGAAGAGATGACGTAACTCTTCGCCATCCATTTAATCCTCCTCGGTCCCATCCGTTCCCACATCTTACCTTTTGTGCCCCACGTTTGGGCGCCAGATGTTGATTAAAATGATCGGAGACACGAAAGAAGACGCAGCAGATGAGATGCAGGTGAAGAGCGGGGGGCTACTGCTCTCTCAGGCAAATAGCACCG
>NW_007748387.1:10991-11894 GCF_000696425.1 Galeopterus variegatus
TCATCATCACCATCATCACCATCATTGTCATCGCAGTCATCACCACCGTCATCATCATCACCATCATCACCATCATCATCATCATCCCTGTTAGTATCATCATCATCATCACCATCACCATCACCACAACCATCATCACTATCATCACTATCATCATCACCACCATCATCATCATCATCCCTGTCATCATCATCATCATCACTATCACCATCACCACCATCATCACCACCACTGTCCTCATCACCATTATCACCATCATCATCACCACCATCATCACCGTCATCATCATCACCATCATCACCATCATCATCATCCCTGTCATCATCATCATCATCACTATCATCATCACCACCATCATCACCGTCATCATCATCACCATCATCACCATCATCATCATCCCTGTCATCATCATCATCATCACTATCATCATCACCACCATCATCACCACCACTGTCCTCATCACCATTATCACCATCATCATCACCACCATCATCACCGTCATCATCATCACCATCACCACCATCATCATCATCATCCCTGTCATCATCATCATCATCACTATCATCATCACCACCATCATCACCACCACTGTCCTCATCACCATTATCACCATCATCATCACCACCATCATCACCGTCATCATCATCACCATCACCACCATCATCATCATCATCCCTGTCATCATCATCATCATCACTATCACCATCACCACCATCATGACCATAATCATCACCATCACCACCATCATCACTACCATCATCACCACCACTGTCATCATCACCATCATCATCATCATTGCCATATTACCTTCATCACCCCCATCACCATTATCATCATCATCACCATCATTACTGTCATAACCATCATCATCATCATTACAGTATTACCTTCATCACCCCCATC
>NW_007748388.1:0-11893 GCF_000696425.1 Galeopterus variegatus
TCAACTTAAAGTTGCTTTCTAACAGAATCTGTGTACAGTGACTGACACACAAGGAAAAATACTTTTAAAAAACCACACGCAGGCAAAAAAAGTTTTAATATCATGGAAAGAAGTTTTCTCAAATGAGAGGTAATGAGATAACTATGGCAGAACGCTTCTTAATTTGAATTTTAAAAGCAAGAGAATTAGAAAAAGATGCAGAGGTGGACAGGGCATTGTTAATGACTACCACTGACCAGCATCTGCGACCTTAAGGGAAGAGCTAGGTAATTTGAAGAGGCAAACATATCAGAATGAAGAAAGAAAGCAGATTCCAATCAAGCAGGATCCATATTTACAGAATCCAGGTCAATAGGGTCTAATGTGTATTAGTATAGTTCTGAACGAACTGGACACACGCAAATGAAAGACATGTTTGCTGCACACACCGCACAGCGAACAACTGCTTAGTTATCCTACCACTTAGTTGTAAGAAAGCTTAAAGGCCAAGCCTATGGCTGACTCATCTTTAATTCCCCAGTATTTCTAGCTTGTGGCAGGCCCATAAACGTTTGTTAAACTTGGTCTTGGGAAGAATATTAAGTAGTACCGGGTTGTGTGAAATAGACATGGTGAGATAGAAATGGGAAGAAAAGAAAGTTGTTCGTGGGCAGGTGTAGGGAAAAACGTAAGCTTTGCAAAGTCACAAAGTCACAGTTAGACAGGAAGAATCAGTTCTGGTGCTCTAGGATGGTGGTGGCTAATAATACTGTATTGTATATCTCAAGATGGCCAGAAAAGAGGATATTGAATGTTATAACCACAAAGAAATGATAACTGTTTAGGTGATAGCTAACTATTCTGATTAGATCATTATACAATATACACATATACTGAAACAACAAACTACACTCCATAAACATGTATGATGGAAAAAAAATAAAAATAAAAATAAAAAAATTCACTCCCCTCAGACCACAACAACAATAACAACAACAAAACAAAAATCTTCCCAAACGTGTAGATATAGAAAGCCAAGGACTGATACTTAAAAGACTCCCAAAAGAGACAGTGTTGTTTTAAGACAGGGAATAGATCTGTATCTGGGATGGGATCAATTTTGTAATTGGGTCTTTTGTGCTGTGCTATTCATTTGCTTACCAGAGAATTCTCTGCATGATGTGGGGTGACCCTAAGGGAAAGAGCCTTTGTGAGGTTCATATTTACACATACTGCTTGGCAATACTCTAGAATAAAAAATATAATGGAAAAGGAGGAAAAATTGGATCTATGGGAAAGCAGAATAATATACCGGTTATTTACTAGGTTTAAATTAAAGTGATTTTTTTAATATTACAAAAAAGATACCCATAATTGGGAAGGGGCAAGAGCTCCCAGGTAATGGAATCAAAAAGAGCTGAAAAGACAAATCCTGTAGAATTTTCCAAATTCTGAATTTTGCTGGTTGTATCCCCATGTTATTTTTAAAACCATGTTCTTCTGACCCCTGTATTTCTTATAAGGTAGTAATTAGATCTAAAGGCTTTTATTAGGTTCAGGTTTGACTTATTTTGGCCAGAGCACTTCATAGAGTGTTGCATATTTCCTGTTCATGCTGTAACAAAGTGACTTATATCAGCCTTACCTGACATTGATGCTTAAGCTCTGGTAGCATCTTATCCACCGGGAAAATTTTCCCAACTGAAAATCTGCACAGTGTTTCAATTGAAGCTGAGATTTTAAATTTGGAATTCAATGCATAGACTTCAGGATGTTAGTAAAATCTCTAAAACTTTTTGCAAAATCTCTGCATGTTCATATGCTCATTTTTCTGAGAAAGAGGAGTTTTCACGAACTTTTCAAAGGAGTACATAAATTGAAAACATTAGAATCCAATGATGTAAAACTTCCCTCTGTTAACCTCTAAGTACCATTAATAAAATGTTTAGGATTTTCATGTTTTATAGGAACATGATATTGGACTTTAAAATGAGCTATATTTGCGATCTGTTTCATACCCTTCATTTTACAGTCAAAGAAACAGTGTTCAAAATAGGGTAAGTATCTCCAGCAAGGGCCTGGGGGCAAATTAATAGCAGAGCTGGGACGGTATTTATATTGCTGTTGAGCTCCTGGTTCTCTCTACTTTTTTTTTTTTAAGCCATAGAGATGATGCTTTAGGTTCACTAAAATTTTTGCAGTTGTGAGGTGTTGATTCAAGTCCGTGTTCATTTACAGCTATGTTTAAAATGTTTTTATTGTTTTTTCCTCATACACCCAAACTATGCATTTTGTCTCTAATTCCGTTGTTGGTTAAACTCCATAGCCACAAATAATCTGAATTAAAATCCTCTAATTTATCTCATTGAGTGACTAATTTTACTGAGAGTTTACTTTAGAGGTGCTCTGGTTTTTTGAATAGAAAGACTAATAAAACATGATTCCGAGTTTTAAGAATCCATCAGTCTCTGGATCTGAGGGTTTTGCTTTGTTTGTTTTTTTCTTAACTCGGTATTCTGCCAAGTGACAACATATGAGGGTCTGCTCTGGGGGGTTTAGAAGCAGTTACTCATTTTTGCCCATTTATACATTGGATTCAGAGCACTTGCCATTGTTCAGGGAGGGAGCAATTCAGCCTCATCACCGACAGAGAAAGCCTCTTTTTCCTGGTTGTCAAGGTTTTTTTCACCTGGTCGTGAAGAAGTCATCCTCTTTGAGTGACATATTTATCATTTAGTACCTTGGTGTAAGCCTGGGAAGAATGGGTCGGCCTGTCCCATGATTCTGGGAGTGGAGCCTCATTTCTCATCATCGCCCTCAGAGAAGGGGGCCCCTCCTCCGTCCTTCCAGTTTCCTCTCCCCCCTGACAGCACATCTTTCTGGGGAGGGAAGCGATAACTTCTCTGAAAGGAGTGCCACTCTGTCTTAAGTCTGACACTCTGACTTAAGCCTGGTTTTAGAAAGATCCTCACAGGTCCTTTTGCACTACCTTTGGCACGCCACCAGGCCTGTTGAGGTGAGTTTGTTCATTTAAGGTGACAGAATAAAAACAGATCCCAACTAGTGGGTGGGGAGTGCTAAGGCAGAACTAAAATGGTTTCACTCTTCCTTTTCTTTTTATTATCACCTTAATCCGACCAACGTGGCAGGTGATCAAATAAATCCTTTCTACAAAGATGGTTGTCATGAACAATCCTTAAATGAGCCCACACGATAGCTTGAGTGCTCACTGGGCGTTACTTTCTTTTGCCATATAAGGAGACGTTTTGAGTAACTGTGGTGTCGGTTTGCTGAGGCGTCATCTCATACAATTTGCTGAAATCTGTCTTCGTAGCCTTTACATTTAGCCCAGTGTGGTTCGTGTTTTGGCAGAGCCAGTGTGTGAGGGCTATGGAAGGTCTTGGGCCCACAGGATTCTTCCCCACTTAACAGTTGTTGGTGTCTGAAATGCAGCTATTTGTTTGTTTGGTTCATCAAAATTTTGCTTCTTATTCGAAAACAAACCTTGATACACTGTTTGCCTTTTCATTCATTCATTCATTCATCAAATATTTACTGAATATTTGAGTGAGTACAGAAGAGAGGGCAGGGAGTAAAGAACAGCACAACAAGATGAAGCTGGCCCTGCACATAGATGCCAGGTTGTTCTGGGTTCTGCCAAGTATTTCGATCTTCAACCTAAGAGGCATGCTGTGCTGTGATCATATTGGTAATTCAAAAAGATAATTCTAGCTGTCCTGTAGAGAATGAATGAGAGCAAGTGTGAACATGTGGGGACAGCTGGGAGGCTATTGCACCTGTCCAGAAGAGAGAGAACAGTGGTTTACTTACCTCTTTGTAGAAGAATAATATAGTGAAATATGCATGGGTAGAGTAAGTAGCATGAAAAGGAAGACGTCATAATGAACCTCAATTTATTATTGATTTTTATGGCGCCCATGGTGTGTGTATGCTGCATTTGTCTATTCAACAGGATTATATAATTAGCACAGTGTTTATTATGCTGTCTTGAACTGTACCCAACTTACATGACCTAATCAGTGTGCTTTTAGACATGAAGTCGAGTTTGGCTAAAGTATCCTTTTGTTCAAAGCTCTCAACTTGTTTTATGGACAAATAACTACTATGATGGACTCTTTTTCTGTAGATGAAAGAATTAAAGCAGTGAAAGGAAAAACACTTGCCTGAGGTTGTCCAGTGAGTCAGCAGCAGGGGAGCAGTAGAACCGGCATCTGCATATCCACTGGCTTTGTGTTTCATTGATGGGCCAACAGAGCCTTCATGTGTGATCACAGTGTCTTCACACTGCACCTCTAGGGCTCTCCTTTCTGTATTTGGGAACGCTGTTACCTATTTTACTGCTTATAAATGACTAATCACAGCTTGACTTTTAGTTTGGGAAAAAGGTATATTTTTCCCTCTTCTTTCCTTTGATTTGGAATGCTTGATTTTCAAAGCTCTATGTTTTTCATTTCGAAAAAATTATTTTCCTTTTAAAAAATCACCTCAGTGATGACCTTTTCTATATCTTTGTTGCAGGGCTGACTAGTGGAAAGGATTTTGGGTGGGGGTTTAAAGTCTCTGCTCTGCTGTCTCAATGGTCTCAATGCTCTTATCATGAAAACGAGACTATGACTAATTTCCCCTGTAATTCACAGGGTTGTTGTGGGAAGCAAATGGGTTAATGTACATACATGAGCTTTGTAATTGCTATGTAATATGTACATATAGGCTAAGTAGGTGGTATGTACTGTATATAAATGGTCATGTATTCTGTACCGTACATACCTGAGCTATGTAATCTGCAGGCAGTTATACACGTGATCTGTGTAATCAGCAAGCAGCATACACACACAAGCTATGTAATAGGTCTGTAGTGTACATACACGAGCTTTGCAATCTGTAGATTCCGGTGCACAGATGAGGGCAGAAGATGATGATGATTGTAAACACCCTGGTCTACCCTGCAGTCATGATGCCAAACATGTGGACAGGGAGGCTGGTAAAGTTGTCCAAGGGCTAGATTAAAAATACTAGCCTAAAAGACATACTTCTGTCTCCAGATGAAGTCAGAGAGAAACATTAACTGCAGGAGCTTACATTTTTTAAGCACAGTTCATGTAAAGGTCAGTCTAGATTTATGCTGATGCATATTCTGGTTCAAGTCCCAACTCTGCCATCTGCTACCCAACCCCTCAGTCCTCAATTTCCACAACTGTGAACTGAGATTGATGGAGTTATTGTGGGAATTACAGTAAATAATCTATGCATTACACATAAAATGTGCTCAATGCTACTGTTATTAAAATATATTTGTGTGCGTGTGTATGTGTTAGAATACTCTGTTTTGGTCAGGTCACATAAAATTTGGATACAGTTTGCTTGCTGTGAAGTTATATATATTTTATAAAATTCTCTAAACTTACAACACTTATTTCCATATCCTTGGTGCCTTTTAAATTCTCACTTTTTGTAGAATTATTATGTATCAACTAAAAATACATACACGCATACATACCTACATTCTCACTATTCTATATAAATTATATCCTAAATATAGTATCCAATTTTTTGTTTTGGTATATTTTATTTTTACTCTTACTGTGTTATCTGTTTAAAGTTATTTATACTTTAGGACGGGTACTATTTCCACTCTGAGGAAGTTACCAGAACATTCCATATGTTATGTCGTGTTATAAAAACTGTGGTTCATGTAGGGAGGAACACCGTGAGCTCATCTTACAGTTCCTCCCTAGCAAAGCTTGAATTTGGGTTATTTCTTCTGGGCAGGTGGGAGCCATTCCCGGATGCCTTTTGCACGATTTCACTCGCATTCTTTCCCTTCTATCTGTCTCTCTTCCTCATTGCCCCCAAGACATGGCTCTTGCTTTTTTTTTCTCATTTGTTCTCTCCTTTCTGTCCTGGAATTATAGGAATGGTCAAGGGAGAGTGGCCAAAATTGGCTGGAGGGACAGAATCATTCCGGCGAGTTGTTTTTGTTCACACTGAGATCATAAGAAGTCAATTAGGGAATAAATTCTTGCAAAGGGTATATTGGGTTAAAAAAAAAAAAAAAGGAAGTGGTGGTTTTGCATGCTGGCTACAAGTGCAGGGTCTGGATTCCCACAGTCCTGGGTTCGAATTCTGGCTCTCACTCTGACTTTCCCTGTGACCCCGGTAACTTATGAATCTCTGACCCCTCACATTCCTCATCTGTAAAATGAGTAGTTGTATAGAAAATGCACGTAGAGAACACAACACTTTGGCACATTGTAAGTGCTCAGTAAATGTTAATTGTTGTGATTGTTGCTATGAGAAGATGACCCCAGAAGGTCATGAACTATGTAAACATACTTTACATCTACAAACTATTAGTTGAGACATAGCCTTAAGTATTCGAGTTTACTATCCTTCACATCAGTTGTGTTCCTCGAGGCTTGAAGTACAATATGAAAACTTGATTGGTTGGTGGATTTAAACACTCATGACTTTATTATTATACACATCAACCTCCAGTTTTAGTCTTGGTGTTTTAAAGAGATAATATATGGGATCTCTCACTCCCTATCTTTCTTTGACTTTCCTTTGGTTTAATTGTAAGCAAGTGTGGTAGGCAGAATAATGGCCCCCCAAAGATGTCCATGTCCTAATACCTAGAACCTGTGAATAGACTATGTTACGTGGCAAAGGGGAGTCAGGTTGCAAATAGAGTTAAGGTTGCTAACCAGTTGGCCTTGAAATAGGCAGAGTGCTCTGAATCAGTCAGGCAGCCTTTAAAAGTGGAAGGGGGAGGCAGAAGATTCCGTCAGTGTTGGAGAAGGAGGTGTGATGCACAGAGTTCACAGTTATGGGATTGCTGACTTTGAAGATGGAGATGGGACACAAGCCAAGGAATGTGGGCATCTTCTAGAAGCTGGAAAAGGCAAGAAAACGAATTCTCCCCTAGGACCTCCAGGAAGGAACACAGACCTCCTGACACTTTGATTTTAGCCCAGTGAGATCTGAGTTAAACTTTTGAAATAGAGAACATTAAGATAATAAATATATGTTGTTTCGAGCCACTAAATTCATGGTAAATTTTCACAGTGGCATTAGAAAGTTAATACTGAAAGTATGTGTATGTTTTTTTTTGGGGGGGCACACAGTAGGAACTCTGTTGATTGATTTTTTGCTGAAGATCAAGTCAAGGTGAATAGAATATTTTTTCCATGTAATTTATAAAACACATATTTTCAATGCACGTATTTAGTATGGATCTTTAATTATTAGCATAACAGCCAAGATGTTTATAGCGGCTGTATTTCATAAACCCCAAATAAGCTAAATTACAGGCAGATTTTTTTCCTATTTTCAAATTAATTTATTTAATATACTTCACAAAATTATAGAATTTAAGTCACATTTAATCAAACATTTTACAAATGATTTCTATTTAAAATTATAAACCTACATGAAATCAAGATGTTTCTAAGGATCAGGACACATAGGAATCATAATTAGGGCAGATGTGAATACTTGCCTTTTATTTGTAACCCAAGCCTACCTCCCTCCTGATCTCTTCCTTCATCCACAGCTCTTGAACTTCTCTACGGACATTCCTCTCAGATGGAGCTACCTGACCCATGGGTTTCTTCATCACTAATTGCTATTTACTGCATAGGCTTCATATCATTGCTATGAAGAGATGGTGTTGTCACTGGGGCACTGGACATGGTTCCTGCAATCCAGTCCCACTGGGCATTCTTTTCCATCTGGGTGAGCTCCAAATGACCTCTTGGCTTTTCTCACTCTGACCATGAGAGCATACCTATTTTGCTCTTTCTTTCTTCTTTTGTCTGTTTCTCCCAGTGCCTGCCCTGAATTCACATAGTATCTTCTACTTCTATCTAAACCTATTGCATTTGATTTCACTTCTGATTACTCTGCTCACTGCCCCCACCCCCCGCCCGCAACAATTTGTACCTTTCTTAAAAGGCATCTGGGGGTGGACTTTGGATAGCCCATCCTATCACCTTTGAGTCCTGTTAATTTTATGATGGATCAAAACCAGAAAGTCCTTTGCAGCTTCAGCCACCTCCAATTGCTGATGAAGCCACAGGGTGTTCATTGGAAACTTAAATGTCTGGCAGCTGTGGTTTCAACCCTGTGCTCACCATGAACATGAACAGGATTAGAAATGAGACCTATGATTTCTTGATGCTTCTCCAATCAAGAGGTCTTGGTTTTATATCTCGTGTAGCAGAGCTATACTGTGCCAATCTTCAAACAGTAAACTTCACATGAACCCAACAACCTAACTGCTGCAGTTAGAATGAGATGAGGTGGAGATGCTGTCGAGTTAGGTCATCTGGACTCCAAGGCAGACCTTCCCAGGATGACACTCCTTCATGAAGTCACAGTCGTCTCTGCCTGTTCTCAGGCTGGTGGGTTCAGAAGCACTGTTTTTATTAGGGCACCAGAACCAACGGGATTCTCAGGAGCTGACTCACAGTAATTGAACTTTCAAGTGCCAGATGAATGATCCACAATGCAAACTTATGAATCTAACATTGAGAGGTGATCCATTCTGCAACCATAGAGTTCCCATCTGCAAATCAGAGCACCTTCTTTGTCGTGTCTGAGAGTTGGAGAAACCAAATTGTAATGTGAGGGTTTTCTTTGGCAAAAATGGAAGCAGAAGAGAGATGTGGGGTCTTAAGAAATGAGACCTGAATAATTGCCCTAACTCATACAATACATAAAATACAGAACACATACGATTGTGTTCAACATCTCTCCTTCCTGGATTGGGCTGGATATAAACACTGTTGAGTTGTGCATTTGGGGCTCACTTTCTTCAGACCTCTATGACAAGTACTATGTCTCTAATTCTTTATGTCTTTGATTAGGCTACATATATTACATTGTCAAATTTGAGTAATCACTTAAGGGATTGAACATTTGGAGTATCGAAAATATGCATTGTTCAAATTTCAACTTTACCATTTACTAACAGTGTGACACTGGGCAAATTACTTATCTTCTGTAAGCCTTGGTTCACTTGTTAGTAAAGTGGGAATAATAATAGTATTATAGGGCTATTATGAGAATTGAGTGAGAAAATTCATGTAAAGCTCTTGGCACAAGGTCTGAGGCATACCATTCAATCAATTTTTAATTGAATTAGAGAAGCATTGCTCCTTCTACTTTTCGGCCCTAGGAGGCGCTGTGGCTTTGGCACTGTCTGATCACTGATTTCATGTCAGCTGTACTGTATTAACCCTGAAGGTTTTGCCGGAGCCTTCCTGCTGCTTTCTCTACTGACCCATAACCTGACTCCAGGGGACATTGGGAGCACAAGGGACTAGGGCAACAGGCATTGTACTAGGAGAAGGGCCATCAGTCCTATTTGAATTGCTCTGTCATTTCAGTTCTTCACAAAAGTGATTCTATACACAGGGCTGACGTCAAGCTGTTCTCCCTCTTCCTCCTGGGCCATCTTCTTCCTATTGGCTTCTAAAGAGGATGGACGTTGATATATCATAGGGAGGTGCTTTCCATCTGAGTTTCATGACATTCTGGAAAATAGGAGAGTTGGGTCTTCATATGGCCATTGTGTCACTCAGCTTTCCACCAAAAAGAAAGGTTCTGTCCTTCCTTCAGCTAGTACTTTCATTAGTTATCAGCATGGTTTTGCATGGCTGTGCGATTGTCAGCTCATGTGAGATGACTTATTAACTCTAGTGTGATTGTTTTGCCAATTGAATGTAAGCTTCTCAAAGAAGCATAATGAAATCTCACTAGCAATGTTACTGTAGGGTGCCAGGCATGCTCTAAGAGCTTTGCATGCATTAATCAATGTCATCTCAATCCTATGACGTAGATGCTATTAATAGCCTCATTTTAAAGGTGAGGAAGTAGAGATAGAGAGGTTACGTAACTTGCTCAAGATCTCACACACAGTAGGTGGCAGGGCTGGGGATCAGACTCAGAGGGTCTAGATTCAGGTATCTGTGCTTAATCAATATGAGATTCTGCTTCTTGGCCAGAGTTCTCTTCTAGCTTTTTTCTAATGTCTTAGCATGGGTCACTTATTCTAAATTTTCATTCTACTCTTTTTCTACCTCAAGTTACAGAATCCTCTTAAATGGGTTGTAGTTTTGTTTGCCTTCCATGTGAGACTTCTCTCTGCAACCACAGGAGCTCTGCTGGGAGGTGGGGTGGGGTGTCTCTCAGACAGTGGCAATGAAGGAGGAAGGCATAGTTATTTTTCTCTGATGGGTCAGGGGAAAATGAGCTGACAATCATTTAACTCCCATATAGTTGGGGACAGATAGTTCTCAACAACCAACTATGCAGATTTAGAGAAATTCAGCCCAAAGTATGGTTTCTCTCTAGGTCTTCTGGGTGTGTAGAGTGAAGTGGCTTCTTCAAGGGCCACATATACCAAGTGGGTAGGTACAACCCTCTCCAGGGTCATGCTGAGCATCTGCTAGGCCCACTGGGCCACCATTAGGAGCTGTGACATCAGAGGTTTTTGCCCCTGCATTAGAAGAAAGACCTTCTTGATTTTTTCTTTATAAAAGGATACAGAGAAGGGAACTCAAACCTACTCTCTTCCTAGATGACAGTACAAGAACTTACTGCCTGGGATGTTTTCTCCAGGTACCACTGGCGTGTCCACCTTGATTGTTATGTTGTTACAGATAGAGGAGGAGGATGGAGGGAGAATCAAGAAAACATATTCAGAAACTTTGCTACCGTGACACCTTTGTTGGGATGTTTAGAAATACTAGCATTACGTATTTTTCTCATGTGCATGTAAGTGGTGGCCTACAGCTTAAAAAGCATCGCCTAAGAAAACTCTCCAAATATGATGCTTGACTTGAATGGATAATTTCAGTTAAAGGAAGTCTTTTCAGTGTTGCCAAATAGGGTTGTTCCCGTTTGAACTGAATGTGTGGGTTGTTCCCATGAAGCTGTGAGTCATGCATGAACACACTGAACAGATATTTCCAGCCAGCCAAATAGCCAAAGGATTCATTTGCTATAAAAGACACTTGATTGCAGTGTTGAGACAACACGTTCCAGGCTCGCGTGTGCTGCTACTAACCCACGGCTCTGTGTCGCGGTGTGGACTGCCTCAGCCTAGAAATGCTTCCGCACACGGATGGTGCGATTCTCTTCTCTTCTGGGACACTTTCCTCTTGTCCTGTATTTTAATCTCTTTGCCCCTCCTCTCAATTAGAGAGGACATTTGCTTTTCATTATAAAAACCTTAATTTTAAATCAAAATGGGCAGAATTAAGATAAATCTACCCAGTCAATGGGTTCATTTCTGTTTAGAGTTAGATACTTTTCTCCATTGTTTGCTAAATGGAAATTATGGGAATTAATAATAACAACATACAGCAATTAGCTTCTAAAGAACATAAAGATCTCACTGATAGTATCTATTGCCTTTCAAAGACATCAGGGGGAGGACGAAGATGTTATTTCTGCTGTGATTTCCTATTCATAGATGTAGAAGACTAAACATAAAGTGACATCAAAGCACGTAAGACAAACTAAGGGTAGGAGACCTGAAGAGTCCATGGTGAGTGCCAGGAGTCCAAGCACAGAGAAGGTACACGATGCTCCCGAGAACCAGAGCCCACGGTCACCGTGTTGTGGCCCAGTGTTGTTTCCAGTAGACCTCACTCCTCTGCCGTCCCCCACAGATGTGGTGGGCAGTGAGAAGTGGAAGAAAGACCACTAGATTCTGTCACTGACCATATGGTCATGGACCAGTCACTGCTTTCTCTGGATATCTCTATCTCTGATATGAAAAGGCTATTAGCGGCCATCAAAATACCTTTGGACAAAGAGCATGATCAATGCTAAAGGCTTCAAGACTCCTTGGATGGTTTCTCACTAGAAGCAGTGACAAGCAAGC
>NW_007748389.1:0-405 GCF_000696425.1 Galeopterus variegatus
AAAAAATAAAAAATAAAAATATTTCCTCTTGAAGTCTTATTCTGTAATTAGGATTTGGGAAGTAAATTCATATTTATAAAATCTCTCCTCTTAAAATGAGTGGTAGATAGTTATTTTGTCTCCTTTCTCATTAACACATTCTTTTAAAACATGTTCTACACCTAATTAGACAGGGGAGTGGGGAGGCAGAGGGGGATGGGGAGAGATCGGACAAGGGGCATAAAGAATAATTATGATTTGTAACAATATATATGCTAGTAATATTGATTTGATCAACATATCTCACTGTTGAACCCCAAAAATATGTGTAATCAATATTGATTCCATAAAAAATAAATTAAAACAAACAAACAAAAAAAACCATGTTCTACTCCTGAAGAGTTTTGCTTCTTTCCTCAAGGACAT
>NW_007748389.1:1876-3283 GCF_000696425.1 Galeopterus variegatus
GTAAAACCGAATCAGTTAAGACGGTGGAGAGAGCACAGCACGATTCATGTTTGCCCACCACATGGTTGCCCTCCGCTCACATCGGTGATGGCCTTCTTGGCCTTCTCTTCTGCATTCCGTGATTCTTGAATTACTTCCTCCACTTCACTCTGGAGTTGTGAAACATCATTTTCCAACTTCTTCTTGGTGTTGATGAGGCTGGTGTTCTGTTAAAAAGAGTGGAAATTTGCAAGATTTGCAGTTTGCCATCTTGGGATTTTACAAATATCTTTGTTGGCTTGTACAAGCTACCTAATCCAACATTTCACTAAACTTTAAATATTTGTTCAGTGCAAAATATTAATCATTTGCAAGACTGGAACACCTCATCCCCACCCCTAGTGCCCCTCTGATTTATGCATAATGACTTCTGGGGTTTAAGCATGCCTATATTGGTAGACATTAATTATTTGCTCTTTCAGTTGTTTCAACCAGACATCACTAGTATTCTGTCCTTAAAAGCTTGAAATTATTAGAAAAGAATAGATTCTTTCTGTGTTTGACACTGGGAGTTTCTCGATTAGATGGAATCTATTCTCTGTGAACTTTCATGGTTTGTTCCCATGGGGAATTCTAGATTTTTCTTATGAAACATTTTCTTAAAATTTCAACCCAGTGGTTTTCAGAGGGAAGCAATACTGCCTCAGTGGGTATTTGGAAATGTTTTGGGGTGCATGTTTTTAGTTGTTAGAATGATTAAGGGGTGCTACTGCACTTAATTTCTGGGCAAGTCAGGGAAGCAAAATGTCCTGCAAGGCACAGGGACAGTAATACTACACAGCTGAATGCTGAGGTGCCCATGATAAGAAATGCTGCGTGGAACATTTTCAGAGTTTGGAGTCTACAGGTATCTTTACTCAAGTTTATTCCACCTCATGGTTTTCAAAATAACCTAAAGAGCCAAACCTTATTTTTAAATAAAAATGTAATGCCCTTTTTTTTTTTTTTTTTCAAAATAACCTAAAGAGCCAAACCTTATTTTTAAATAAAAATGTAATGCCCTTTTTTTTAAAAAAAAAAAAATATGACCAGTAAGGGGATCTTAACCCTTGACTTGGTGTTATCAGCACCACACTCTCCTGAGTGAGCCACAGGCCAGCCCCTCTTTTATTTTTGGTAGAAAATGTATAAAAGACAAATAGGAGCATACAACAAAAATCACCCATGATACCATCACCCCAAGATAACTGCAATTAACACTTAAGAGCATATCCCCATCCTTTTTTACATACATACATTTATAAAAGTGGGTTACTTCCATATTATAATTCTGACTCATCACTTACCAGTACACCTACATTTGTCTTACCTGGGTGTGCAGGAGCTGGACACGCTCACTGGCATCCAGGAGCTCCTGCTCTGCGATTT
>NW_007748389.1:4321-4536 GCF_000696425.1 Galeopterus variegatus
CTGAGAGGTTAAATAACTTGCCTAAAATCAGGCAGCTAGTAAGTGGCAAAACTGGGACTCAGTCTCAGGCCTGTCTGGTGCCAAAGTCTGTGTGCTTTTTCTCACATCATACCTTAATCTCTGGACTTCTGTTTGCTCTTGTACATAAAATTTTTTTTAAAACATTATGTTCTGTATGTATTTAATTTAGCTACCTTTATACCATTAGCTCATTG
>NW_007748389.1:6912-8032 GCF_000696425.1 Galeopterus variegatus
ATTAAAATATTGGTTCAGATCAAGCTTATCTGCCATACTGAAAAGGGGGCTTCCAGAAAGCCTCCCAATGGGACCTAAGTTAGATTCCTACGTCAGCCACTGAGACAGAGTTCAGGGGAAGAAAAAATGTTTAGAGCTGACAACACTGTAGAAATTGGTTTGTCTCCATTAACAATGTTTGAAAAGGACCTCTACCCCCATCCCATTCCCATTCCATTTTACAGATGAGAAAACTACAACCCAGTGAAGTTCAGGGACTTGCCCAGGGTCACATTGCTGGTGGGGACAGAGACAGGTCTGGGAACCAGTCTGCTCCATGGCTTCTAGAAATTCCCCACATCATGGCCTTCAGCCACCGTGGAGCTGACCCCACACCTTGTCAAAGTTCCTCTGCTTCTTGTCCAGAGCAGCGGCCAGGGAGTTGGCTCTTTCAACATCAATCATCAGATCCTCCACTTCTCCTTGCAGCCTCTGCTTGGTCTTCTCTAAGGAAGCACATTTAGCATTCACTGCCTCAACCTGTTCCTCAGAATCTTGAAGGCGCTGAGCAAGTTTTTTCCTTAAGGAATATGAAAGAGAAGCAGATGTTATTTAAGTTTCAATCCTCTCCAGCATCACTATTCATCAAGTTAGAATCACTAATCTATGTGATTCAAACCCCCATGTGCTTTCTTAAGCCCAGGAGAACTTCTTGTCTGCTCAAAATCTGTAATCAATATCCTGCCTTGTCTCTAACCAAGATCAAAGTTGCTCGTCTTAATGAAATGTGCTAATGCCAGGTCTCTCGAATGGCACAGCGCGGCATTGAAAGTCACATGAGATGGGGAATCTTCCAGTACCAAAAACAGATTCATCAGATTCATTCTCAAGTAGTTCTAAAGCCAGTGCCTTCTACCATGTGATCTTTCATGGGTTCTGGTTCTTTTAAAGCAAATAGAGTTGTGTACTTGGCCTCCTCCAGCTCCTCCGTGCGCTGGATGGCGTCCGTCTCGTATTTGGTCCTCCACTGGGCAACCTCGCTGTTGGCCTTGGACAGCGCCCTCTGCAGCTCAGCTTTGCCTTCCTGCTCCTCCTCATACTGTTCCCGCAGCAGGTCACAGTCGTGGCGAGAGGACTGCAG
>NW_007748389.1:9987-11892 GCF_000696425.1 Galeopterus variegatus
GAAAACGCAACCTGATGAGATACTGTTGCTGACTACTGGAATCTGGGAGTGACTTCTGCCAATCAAACCCACTGAGAACAACTGTAAATTTAAACATTACCAGGAGCACCTAACAATTCCCATCAGACCTCCCCAGTGGCTGGCGTTTCCAGCTGTTTGTTGATTTTTGATTTAGGGCAATGCGTAGGACATGATATCTGTAGTAGTTTGAAGTTAGACTCTTGGGTGGAAATGGTAGCTCAGGTTTATATGCTTATACAGAGGTAGGACGATAAAGAGGGGAGAGGCTTTAGACTCCCGAGGTGAGCCCCCTAGACTNGAAAACGCAACCTGATGAGATACTGTTGCTGACTACTGGAATCTGGGAGTGACTTCTGCCAGTCAAACCCACTGAGAACAACTGTAAATTTAAACATTACCAGGAGCACCTAACAATTCCCATCAGACGTCCCCAGTGGCTGGTGTTTCCAGCTGTTTGTTGATTTTTGATTTAGGGCAATGCATAGGACATGATGTCTGTAGTAGTTTGAAGTTAGACTCTTGGGTGGAAATGGTAGCTCAGGTTTATATGCTTACACAGAGGTAGGACGATAAAGAGGGGAGAGGCTTTAGACTCCCGAGGTGAGCCCCCTAGACTATTACAGAAGAGGCATCTAGACTCCTCGTCTTCATTGTCTTGGCTGTGGCTGCTAGCGAAGGATTGACTCACTCACCTGTGATGATGGGCCTGTGCTGTGGGGAGCCACATTTTCTAGGGGAAAGCCCAGATAATGTTTCCTTACATTTTTATTACATACTAACAGCCTATAAAACTTAGCCATTTTTCTTTTGAAAACACTTGAATGCAGACAATGAATCTGAGTTAATGTGCAGAAAGAAGAAAGGCCACGGGACTTAATTTCTAGTTCTATTTCTGCCAGTTAGACTGTCTGATGCAAGTTTATATTTATTCTGAAAGTGTGAACGACATGATATTCCGGTCTATTTCTCTCTCGTTTTTAACTGAACTCCCAATGTTCTCTTAATTCAAGATATTTTGAATGGCCCTTTCTGTGCATTATTTTGAATACTTCTTTTTGGAAAACAGGCTTTCCTGGAACTTCTCCCCCAAACGCACGCAGCCCCTTCGTTTTGACCAGTTGCCCCTGCTCAGGTGGCCTTGAGGCTGTGGCCCTTCCTGCCCCCTGCACTTGCTCACCGGCCTCAGTCTGAAGTCGAGACTTCTGTGTGGTCAGCTCACTCAGGCTCCTCTGAATTTCCTCATTCTTGCCCCTGGCCTCACTTAACTGATCCTCCAGAGTTCGGCATATCTTTTCCAGATTTGCCTAAAGGATGGAGAAGGGGGAGAAAGTCAGGCGGTGGTCTAGTTTGAATGACCGTGCCGATGTCCCTCTTATGGAGAACATGGGTCCCACCCACCCAAGCACCTTAGATTTCGACACGCTCTCCACGCTGCTGGAGAGATCGTCGATCTCCAGCTTGAACTCGCTTTTCTCCTTCTCCAGCTTCTGCTTGACCCTCTGCAGGTTGTCGATCTGCTCCCCGAGCTCGGCCACACTGTCCGCGTGCTTCTTCCTCAGGGTGGCAACCATGGCTTCGTGCTGCAGGGTGGCCTCCTCCAGGTCCCTGCGCAGTTTCAGGAACTCCGCCTCCCGCTTCTTGTTCAGCTCTATCTGGGTGGAGGTGACGCCACCCGCCTCCTCCAGCCGCTCGCTCAGCTCCTCCAGCTCTCGGGCATAGTCGCTGCGCTGTTTCTCTGTCTTGGCGCGGGTCGCCCTCTCCGCCTCAATCTCTTCTTCCAGCTCCTCAGTTCGAGCCTGCAGAGGACAGCCATTCACCCCACGGGCAGTCAGTTCCCCAGACTGACTCCAAATGTCAAGAACGGGCTTGTTTCCATTCCCACCA
>NW_007748390.1:0-373 GCF_000696425.1 Galeopterus variegatus
GTGTGCCTGGATGCGGGAGGGAGGTCCAATCCCCTTCTCCATGCCTCAGGCCCCTGGGCAGGGCCCTGATATGCTGTCACAGTGTGCCTAGCGCACCATTTGGTTTCTAATGGCTGAGCTTTACCGCCTGGCTTCTGTTATTTGAGGAACCATAATTCCCATTGCTGTTAGTGAGCCCAGTTCAATAACAACATCTCTTACCATCAACCCAGCTCCTCAGAGGAGGGCCACTACTGATAGCTCAGAGGTGCTGGTTCCTCTCACCAATTGCTTAGGCCTTCCTGCAGAACAAGGTCATCTGGTAGGTTTTCAAGGTTTGTGTAATTTGTTCATTCAGCATGCTCACTTCCATTCCAAGTTCTGGCATTTCTAC
>NW_007748390.1:5442-6297 GCF_000696425.1 Galeopterus variegatus
AACAGTGTTCATTTTCTTATCACTAGCATAGCAATCCTATATTTGGAATTTACTTAATGGGACTTTTTTTTTAAAGCCTAAAGAAGGACAATTAAGTCAGCCTAGACAGATGACATTTTTTCCCAAATTAAAATTTTCACAAAGATTCTAATAATTTACAGTGCATCAATTGAGCTCACTCTTGAGAAATTCTTTTATTAAGTTAACCATTATTATATATACCAGCATATTAATATTCAATTTACCCAAAAAATATATCCAAAAGTTGCCCTGCCTCCAACCCACATTCAAAAGCTTACGAGTGCGGAAAGGTGAGTCTCCTGTGTCTGGGTTGAATGTGGTGGTTAGAAGTTGAATGAGCACCGCAAGGCCAGAGTCGTGATGCCACCTTTCAGTGGCAGAATAGAGCAAGAAAGTATCAGAGACAAAAGTTGAGTGTCACAGCCTATGGGTCATTTTTTTTATGAAAATAATAAACCACAGGCCAAACAATTGATTACAGTTTTCATCCATGTATGCATTCAATAAATATTTGTTGAACGTCTGGTCCCTGTTCTGAGTGCCTGGGACAGACAGATGAGGTCCCTGCTCAAGACGCTTATAACTTAGTGTTGAATATAGGTAATAAAAAGTGAATAAATAAATCAGGAAAATAGTAGGTGGTGCAGAGAAATGAAATAGACTAATGTCATAGAGGATGATCAGGTGGCTTCTTTAGCCTGAGGGATCAGAGCTGGAAACACAGACTTGGTAATTACTGACATGTAGATGGCATTGAAAGCCATGGAACAGGCGAAGGTCACCTAGAGAAAGCATGTAGATAGAGAAGGGGGCCCAGGACAGAGCCAGGCCATA
>NW_007748390.1:11208-11892 GCF_000696425.1 Galeopterus variegatus
CTTCTTTTGAATTTAATTTCTATGAAAAAGGCCCTAAATCTGGTGGTAGGAGGTTATATAGGAGATCATTTACTACCTCATGAAATAAATTGTTTATTCCTCAATTTAGCAAGGACGGAGGCCTGGTGGTGAGAAAGACTTCACCACACTTGAAAAGGTTCCTCTCCTCCTGCCCCCAAGCACATACTTTATTCAAACAAGTGCTACTAATCACCTAGCAAGAAGGAGCGTGTCTAGAATTCCTGAAAAGCAGGAAAGGCGGCTTTAAAGCCCAGCACAAACCAATCAAAAGCACTCAGGTAAATTACAAGGCATTCACTAATAAGAGAACATTAACCAAACAGTAAAAAAGTAGTTGTTATGAGAAAGACTATGTAGCACCATAGGAAAACATATTTAAAAATGACAGTTAGAGCGCAGCATTATAATACCAAGGTCAAGGGTTCGGATCCCCGTACTGTCCAGCAGCCAGAAAAAAAAAAAAAGAGTGAAAAAAATCAGAATTCCGCCTTGTATGCATAATAGTTTCGACTACATAAACAGATACTAAGAAAAAATGGAAGGAAATACACAGAAATAACTATGGTTGTAAAATCTTTGGTGATTCTTTTTTCTCACTTCGTTTTCTAAATCATTGCAATAAACAATCTTCCTCTAAAAATATAAACATTTAAAAGACTCTAA
>NW_007748391.1:0-363 GCF_000696425.1 Galeopterus variegatus
TGAAGGAGTCTGAGTCAGAAAAGCAGGAGGCAACAGCACAGCATACTCAGGAAAACGTCAAGTACTTTAGCATTACTGAAACACGAGGCCAAGCTAGGATGGAGGTCAGCTATGTCCACTACAACAGGAAGCCTGGCCATCACCTTGAAGGCAGTGGGGAAGACTGAAGGTTGCAAGCACAAGAGTGACACAATCGTATCCACAGTTTGAGAAAGAGTGGCAACAGAAGAGAAAAGGTTGGCAGAGAGAGTGGTCATCAGGCTATTACAAAAGTCCAGGTGAAACCCAAGGTCAAGGGTTCAGATCCCTGTACTGGCCAGCCACCAAAAAACCCCACGAAAACCCAGGTGAGAAAAAGCAAGC
>NW_007748391.1:5626-6508 GCF_000696425.1 Galeopterus variegatus
TGCTGATTGTTTCTATACTTTAAACCTCTGTGGCCTTAACTCTCTATTAAGCTTGAGGTCAATCTGAATTTGGTAAGAACAAAAACGTTCTCATTAATAAATATACATACACAGAAGAAAGAAAAAAGACTAGGAAGAAATACAGCAAATATACTGGGCAATAGATGAGTGACATCATATTCTTTAAACATTTCTATATTTCTGTCAAATTTTCAACAGTGAACATGTACTATTTTCATACTTTAATAACAAGAAAAAAAATTTTAACCAAGTACATATGTACAATTAAGTAAATGTAGGGTCAATCTTCTTCCATACATGAGCCATTGTTTAAGCTTTTGAGTGTCTACTATTTACCAGGCTGTGGGGTTATGTGTTTGAAGATTAAAAAAAAAAAAAAAGGAACAGCCCATATCTTTAAACAACCATCACGTACCATGACAGGCTCAACAATGAAGGAGTCATTCTACTTGGGAGGCTCAGCCAGAACTTCAGATGACCATGAGAACTGGGCTAAGTCTTGAAGGAGTCTGAGTCAGAAAAGCAGGAGGCAACAGCACAGCATACTCAGGAAAACGTCAAGTACTTTAGCATTACTGAAACACGAGGCCAAGCTAGGATGGAGGTCAGCTATGTCCACTACAACAGGAAGCCTGTCCATCACCTTGAAGGCAGTGGGGAAGACTGAAGGTTGCAAGCACAAGAGTGACACAATCGTATCCACAGTTTGAGAAAGAGTGGCAACAGAAGAGAAAAGGTTGGCAGAGAGTGGTAATCAGGCTATTACAAAAGTCCAGGTGAAACCCAAGGTCAAGGGTTCGGATCCCTGTACTGGCCAGCCACCAAAAAACCCCACGAAAACCCAGGTGAGAAAAAGCAAGC
>NW_007748391.1:11246-11892 GCF_000696425.1 Galeopterus variegatus
CAGAGCAGTTTTTTCTTTCTCTCATCGTGGTTTCTCCCACCTTCATGAACTCCGTAGGTCTTTCCTCCTTCCCCTGAACTCCAGCGGCCCCATCTTGGCTAATGTTACCTTTTTATAGTTGTAAATTGGTTGACTTATGGGAGAGAGTGATGCTGGGAACCATCTATTCTGCCACCTTGACCGGAACCTCCCCATTTTTATTTTGAAACACTTCAAACCTACAGAGAAGCTGAGGTCACCATCCAAATCCCCAACCCACACCAACTGTTCACATTTTGCACATCTGCTCACTCTCTCTTCACACAAACATTTCTGCTGCTGAAATCACTTGAAAGTAAAATGCAGATGTCATGGCGTTTCACCTTTAAATACCTCAACATGTATTTCCTGAGAACAAGGACATTCTAGAGAAAGTAACTTTTTTAAATGGGCCAATCAAATTTGGTAATTCTTTAAAAGGCTGACCCAGGTAATAGAGCAGTCTCTGTTTAGCCTGAAGCATTAAAGTTTATTTTCTTCCTCTCTGCCCCACACTATTCCTCCTGAACAGATTCTCAGCCTCAGCACCACCGGCATTTTGAGTCTTTGCTGTGGGAGGCTGTCACACGCACTGCAGGATGTTTAGCAGCATCCCTGTCCCTCTACC
>NW_007748392.1:0-6035 GCF_000696425.1 Galeopterus variegatus
CGTTGACTCAGGCATCTCTCATTTAAGTTTAGGAATAAGTGTCACCTTTATTACTTAACATTGTTCCAGTAGTTCTAGCCAATTCAAATAAGGGGAAAATATGCATAAAAACTGGAAAAAAAGGGGAAATCATCAATCTTGACAGATGATATGATCGCATACCTAGAATGTGTTAAAGAGTGAACGTTGCCCTTCAGATCTCTCCATCCTTGCCCTCAGACTTCTGTGGTTTATGAAATATTCTCATACATGCAGACGTGTGTGCTTCTTTTTTTGGTAAAGGCAGTCAAACTGATTCTGTGACTTTTTTCACGTACTTATATCCAGAGTATTTTTTTCTCTTGAAAAGTTCATATAGATTTACTTGAACTAATTCCTGAAAGATGTATCAGTTTGCCAGGTGGATGAATAGAGCAAAGTGAGAGTAAAAATGAAAACAGCATGGGTTTGCTTTGGAATACTTCTGTCCCGAACAGCCCGACCTCTACGGCAGCTAAATTTAAATTTTTAATCCAACATTTCTTCCTTGCATCCTTATAAGGTGAAAAGGGAAAGCTCTTATTTTTGTTTTTCATTGATGTGTGATTCAATTTACCTAATAATGAATGTGATTATTAATTAAGCTAATATTTCAGGTGTTTTTTTTCTACTAGTATAAGTGAAATGTTTCTGAAGAGGAATACACGTTCTCTACTTTTATCACTGATAGATGGAATGTAGTAATAGAAGAATTAACATTTATGAATAACAACTTCCTTTTAGCCAGTGCTTACCATGTACTAGGCATGATACTTAGTATGTTGCATGCTTTGTATCATTTGATCCATAGAACAACCTGATGATAACATAGCTACTATTATTATCCCTATTTTACAGATGAGAAAACTGAGATTCAAAAAACAAAATAAAACAGATTCAGAGAAGTTAGATGATTTGTTCAAGGTAACACAGTAAGTGGCAGATTTTGGACTTGAATAACCATGTCTTCTGACACCTCAAACATTTATATATCTTGTCATTCACTAGTAAAGGAGAGAGAATTTCTTGATATTTTTGGTAGCTGGTAACTATACTGTTCCATAAGCCATCTGGAGACTTCGGGAGTGTGGGGGAAGGTGGGTTAGACTACATCAGCTCACTAAGATTCAAAATAGATTCAGTTTCATTGTAGACTACATGGTGTTATATAAATGCTGCCATTGGGTCTTTTGTGTGTAGAGAGGTGGTGAATATTGTGGTAATGTCTTCCTTCCATTTTCTTAGCAAATCTCACAAGACTCATAAGGTGTGATTATTATCCTTTCTAGTGTGATTGGGAGCACCATGAGGTGCAGAGCACTGAAATGAATGATGTAAGAATGGTCGGGGGACTTTAGGTTCAAGACCTTTAGACTTTAGATGGGATAGGCATGGGGAAATATTAGAAGGAAAATAAAGCATTTTTTTAAAAGCAGAAATTTGCTCTATTTTGTATTTCATATAAACATTTGTTACAAATTGCCAGATATTTTCCCAACTTATCAAAAAATGTAGAATTTCTGAGGGAAGTTTTAGGACTAAAGTTCATCACACTGTCATTGTGAAGGGATTTGGGTTTTGAAAATACACATAGCATGCAAACACCAGTAATGACATAAAAAGACTTGCCACCTATCACATTTCATTTGGTGGAAGAGCTCTGCTGCTTTGCGGTATTTACAAAGTTTAACCAGAGTAAATGTTATTTAGTTCAATTTTGGGGGGTAAAGTAATATTTTATAATACCTCTTATTTTCTTATTTGACCTCATTTATTGGGATACTGGATTACAGTGAAGAATTCATTAGGATGGGTGATATAGTATTTTACTTCCTGGGTGAGCTAGCTTTGCTTATTTCTATTTGTTAACTAGGCCTTTTGATATTTTCATAGACAATCTGCTTCATCTTGATTCTGCAGCATTCCAAACTGGTATCCTTGGGGTTCCCTTAACATTGCTATGGTGCAGAAGATTTAAAATCAGGTATGGCTGTGGGGCTAGAAGTCCCTCAGTGAAATTCTCAACTTAAATCTGCTTTATTCTCTCTGATTTATCATTTGGGTTTCTTTTTTTGTGGTGGTCTTTTAGCTGATGTTCACAAGGAATAGAGTCACGTGATGTATGAAGGGAAACATATACACTTCTCTGAGGTTGACAATAAGCCCTTGTGCTCATATAGCCCCAAACTGTGCAAGCAGCGGCGACTCAACGGCTACGCCTTCTGTATCAGACACGTTCTGGAGGACAAGACTGCTCCCTTCAAGCAATGTGAATATGTGGCCAAATATAACAGCCAACGCTGCACCAACCCCATCCCTAAATCAGAGGATCGTAGGTAAGAGCTAATAACAGGAATCAATTCTTGATTTAATTAAGTAGGCTTGGAATTTTTCCTTTTCTTGTCCTCTTTTCCCTCCCTTCCTCCCTCTCTTCCTCCCTCCCTTCCTCCCTTCCGTCCTCCCTCCCTTCTTCCCTCCCTTCCTCCCTTCCTTCCTTCCTTTCTTCCTACTTTCCTTCTTCCTTGTGGTGATTTAAATGTTAAGTTCTAGGGGTAATATAATAAACTTTGTAATACTTCTAAAAATGAGAGATGGCAATGTTTTTTAAATTTGGGGAATTATATGAAAAATATGTATGAGTGTTTTCTTCTTTTTATTGATTTCATAGACTTCTAGAATTATTAAAAAATAACATTTTCCCCCTCAAAATTGCTGCTTGAAATCTTGGTACTAATTTGTTTGGTTTGCGGCCTTAAGTAGTTCTTGACTTCTCTACTTAGTTTTATCATCTTCCTAAATGAGGGAAGTTATAGGAACTAATTAGGTGTTGTAATTAATGATAATAATTAGGGGGTTTAAAAAATCTCTGCCTGAAAGGTAGTAAAGAATATGTACTTATTGAGAAAGAATGAAAACTATTACTTGAATCATTCAGAAGATTTACTTCATACCAGACTTCTAAGCAGTATTTGGCATTGTTTTATAATCTTACCGTTTTTGGTTAAGAAGAATTTCAAATGGAGTATGTTTGTATAATTTAGAAACTGTATTATTACATTAAGATTAGGCTTTTCACTAGAATTATGAATTTATGCTTCGCTGAATTTAAAAACAGTCCAACATGGAGTTGTTTTTAGAGGAATCTTATGTTGGTTATTTGTTTTTCATATCCGTAGTAAAATTCACATGATCCTTCACATATAATCTCTTCTAAATGTCTCTTGTTTTAATTTCTCAAGTAACCACATTGACCTTCGAACCTTTTACAACTGTCTACACACACACACACACACACACACACACACGCACACACACACACCTTCATCCATGTTCCTGTACATAAGTAAATGTCACCTGCTTAACCTGGTTGAAAAGGAATCATGTATTTTATATGTCACGGTGAGTACTTTTTACACTTTTAGTGTGAAATAAATTATTTGTATTTGTAGAGATCCCAACAAGATAAGTATATTATAATGTGGTGATTTGTGAATACTCTCTTAGAATTTCTAAAGAGCACTTAAGGCTTCAGATTACAATACCTGAAAGTTAGAAACAGATGCTTAGTGAGACAGGGAATAAAATTTTAATCTCAGGTGAGAAAGGGACCTAAGCATTAGGCTAAGCTATCTGTCTAGATGGATTTAGCATACTGAAAATGATAATTTCTTATCCCTGCCATTTTTAACCTGAAAAACGGTGGATGAACTTATATTAATTTTTTTACTTTAAGCTTCATTGTAAACACATCTCTATAATTTTGTTTTAAATTCAGTTGATCACAGTTGCAGTTGTTAGCCTTGGGTTTTTTTTTTCATTTTAGCTGGAGCAAGTATTATCTCAATAATTAATGGCAAGAATTGAAGTGAGAGTTCTGAATTTCTCCAAAATAATAGTTCTTGAAGCATCTGTCTTCACCTTTGTCATTGAAGAGTTTTCTCTTCTTAGAACAAGATATGAGAAAGGACTTATGTGTTTCTGTGTCAAGAGAAGCTATGTTTAATAAGTGATAAGTGATACATTTTTTCACATTTGGTCCATGACCATATGAATGCAAATGTTACCAATATTTTTGTTGTTTATAGGGTTGTTTGAAAATAGGTTAGAGTGGACATCAGAAGGAGGTAATATTCTTATGTTACCTCAAGAAATCTAAGTTGAACTCATGCAATAATATGTCTAAACCTATATATAAATGTTAGTAGTTATAACTATACTATATGAGATAATGTAGAAAAGATTAATATTCTTATGAAACTGAGCTTTCATTATTGTTCATGCAGTTACTTTTGAGCTCTGAGGGAGTTGAGGTGGTTTTAAATGTTGTTTTAGAAAACAAACTGCCAAGGAGTTTTCATTGACAAAGTTTTCTGTTTGGTGGTCAGCTAGAGAAATCTTCATAATTTTTGGTTTCTGACTTATCTGGTGTGTATTATAAGTGCTAACTTATATGTGTCTACCTTTTTGAAGTAGAGTAGTGTTATGCTCAGTAGAAGTACTGATAAAGTCAATTTTTTATATACTTGTACAGTGGGAAGCTAAGGCTCATTATGATAGCCTTGATTTCTCAAAGAAGTGGTTATATTAAATTGGTTATTTTATATAATATTTAAATTTAGGTTTGCTATTTTTTATATGTATCTATTTTTAATAATATAAATTTGCCAAGAAATTTTCTTGTTTCTTGTATATATTTTTAAAACAGCTTAATTAAGAAATGATTCACATACTACACAATTCATCCATTTAAGTATACTGTTCATGGGCTGGCTGGTTAGCTCAGTTGGTTAGAGTGTGGTGCTGCTAACACCAAAGTCCAGGGTTTGATCCCTGTACCGGCCGTCTGCCAAAATAATAAAAAATAAAGTGTACTGTTCAGTATATTTTTACTATTTCATAGGGTTGTGCACTTTTCATCAAAATCTAATTTTAGAACTTTTATCCTCCCAAAAGAAACCCTGTACCCATTAGCAGTCAGTTCCCTGTACAATAGTTCTATGGACTAGAAATTTGTATTTGTATACTTACTTTAAATGCTTTATATAACTAAGCTGATCTAGTTCTAGTTATGAAGAATTTTCCCTTTTAGAAGAAGCAGAGATTTTAAGAGTTCAGGCTATTTGTTGTGATAGTGCTGAGAGAAGGGCTAGAGTATGGAAGAGTTAAGGGAGGGCTGCATAGGCAGGTTAGCTTCCGCTGTCTACATAACCCAGCACATAGTAGCCTCCTTTACCTACTGGGACTGCCACGTGTAAATGAGCAGAGATGTTTGATTTCCAAATAACACCTCTCTCTACTAAAAAAGCTAATCCTGGGCCGGCCCGGTGGCGCACTGCTACAGTGTGCCGCTTGGGAGTGTGGCGGCGCTCCCGCCAAGGGTTCGGATCCCACATACAGACCGGTTCCCGCTCACTGGCTGAGCGAGGTGCGGGCGCACACCGAGGTTTGCGATCCCGTTGCCAGTCCCGGTCCGGTACGGGCGTGACACTGAGGGTTGCGATCCGTTGCCGGACACGAAAAAAGACAAAAAAAAGGAAAAAATAAATAAATAAATAAAAAAGCTAATCCTTTTGTTACTTTGAAAAATGAGGTCAAAACAACAACAAAAACCATTTACTCTTTACTAAATTTTTTTCTTGTTCTTGGGAAGCTTCTTGGTTAGTGCAGTTATCCCTAATACCCCTTTCCTTGAGGGCCAAGACTTTATGAAACTATTCTGTTTAAGGTACTGTGTATATGGGATCTAACTCAAATCTGCTAGGCATGCATGTGTGCAATCATGGTGTAGATTCTCTCTCTCTTTTTTTTTTTCCCCAACCAGTAAGTCCGCACCACGCTCAGCCAGTGAGCGAACCAGCCATCCCTGTGTAGGATCTGAACCCATGGCCTTGGTGTTATCAGCACCACACTCTCCCGAGTGAGCCACGGGCCGGCCCTCCTTTCCTAGTATTTTTAAAATAGCATTTACATTTCAAAAGTAATCTACTTTTGAAGACTAATAAGAATCTTCATGAGCT
>NW_007748392.1:11632-11892 GCF_000696425.1 Galeopterus variegatus
ATTTCAAGTATCTATTCAGACCACAATGGATTAAAACTGGAAATTAATAACAAGCAAAACTGTGGAAACTCTACAAATACATGGAAATTAAATAACCTGCTCCTGAACAACCTATGGGTCCAAGAAGAAATTAAAGAGGAAACAAAAAATTTATTGAATCTAATGAAAATAAAGACACATCATACCAAAACCTGGGATGCTGTAAAAGCACTTCTAAAGGATAGCTTATTACAGTAAACACTTACACCAAAAGAATAGAA
>NW_007748393.1:0-244 GCF_000696425.1 Galeopterus variegatus
TTGCAGCAGCCATGGCAATTGCAGTGGCTATGGTGGGCTACCCACGTGAAAATGGTGTTTTGGGTATGCTCTCTACCTGGTTGCAGCTGCATTCACCTTCCTCTGGCTCCATACCTCAGAAGTCCAGGGTGGGGGCCCAGGTCAGTGGTACTAGCTTGCATAGTTGTGGTTGGGTTTGGCTTCCCCTGGCTCCATGCCCCATTCTAAGATGTTGTTGCAGAGCTGTTAAGGGGAGAAGGAGAAG
>NW_007748393.1:5350-6448 GCF_000696425.1 Galeopterus variegatus
AAATAAATTTATATACAAATACACACACACACAGACACACACACACATACATGCTTTTTAAACTTTTACCCCTACTCTAATCTCTAAAAAGTTCATCATTATGAAGTTGTTGTTTTTCTCGTCCAAAATTTAGTCATTTCTTAATGGTGTTTTTTTTCCTTATCGCTTTACTCAACTTTATACATGTATCCATTTTTTTTAAATCTCTACTGCACAGACTCCTTATAGCTATGTTGTCTTATAGCAACACTCTATATCAGATTTTGTCTCTTTACCTTGAATATTCATTCATCCACACGCTTCTGTGTTTCATTCACTAAACTCTGAATCACAACGCAGAGCTAAATCTGTCATGCAGTTCCTGAAGTCATCTGTCACCTCCTCAGAAATAATCCAAATTTAAGTAGCTCTCCACTCCCATATGCTGGTCACATCACCCAGTTTTATTTTCTTATTACCACTAATCAGCTGAAATTATTTTATTCTTTCACTTGTTTTATTGTATCTATATTTGTCCTGTTAGCATTCTTGCATATTCAGGGCTTAGAGAACCATGGGTCTTTTAATAATGAATACTTTTAAATCACAAATTCAGTCTTTAACCAACCAAGCACCTTATAATTAGACTATTACAATACATACATAAACTTTATACTGAGGATGCAGTATATGTGAAAAGAGTAGGAACAGTAATTCTTAATATTGAGAACCTTTTCCCCAGATTGTGATGTCTACAATACATTATTGTAATGGGTCAAATATGATTGTGATACCTCAAAATTGTTTTTTTAAAAAAATGGCCTTTTGAGGTATAATTGATAAACAAATTTCAACAATTTGATATGTACAGCTAGAAGAATTTTGACAAATGTATACAGAATGTAATGGTACCACAAACGTGCTATAGAAAACCCCCATTGATCAAAAATTCCTTCACGTTCCTTGTCGGTCAATTCCTTCCCCAGTACTCAGCTTCTGACAATTACTGATTTGTCTCTGGCATAATAGTTTTGGCTCTCCTAAAATTTCATACAAAGGGTGTCAGACAGTATGTAATCTTTTGTTCCTAGATTTTTACTTCACAAAATGTTTTGAAAT
>NW_007748393.1:11266-11891 GCF_000696425.1 Galeopterus variegatus
CAGCAAATAAACCTATTTTAGCCCAGTCATCTTTTCTTTTTTCTTTTCTTTCTTTTTTGGGGGGGAGGTTGGAGGGGTTGGTGGTTGACTGGTAAGGTTAGCCTAGTTTTATATGACTAATGTCTTTCGCACCAGTACACTGGGAGGATTTGCCTTTCTAAAGCTGAATAGAAAATCATATCCAAATTTAATAGTGCAACACAAAAATAATCACTTTATATCTCTTACAACTTTTGTGGGTCAGGAATTTAGAAAGAGCCTAGTGAGAGTATTATGGCTCAAAGTATCTCTGCAATGAAATGGTGACTAGATCTGGAACTGAAAGGGGCCAGAGCAGCTGCAGGCTTAAAAGCGTCTCTCTCTCTCTCTCTCTCTCTCTCTCTCTCTCTCTCTCCCCCCTCCTCTTTCTTATTTAGTCCTGGGGATTCTATTGTAGTGTCTCCTAATGGACTATTTGGCCTTCCTCCCAACATGGTGGCCTCAGCTTCACTCGTAGAGAAAGTCGCAAAATCCAGCCCAGTTTCAGGGGGAGGTGACAGAGCTCACCACTCACTGTGAGAAATATCAAATAATTTTTATGCACATTTAAAAACTACCACAGATGATTAAGGTAATGTGCAGAAAG
>NW_007748394.1:0-2137 GCF_000696425.1 Galeopterus variegatus
GAACCCGTGGCCTTGGTGTTATCAGCACCACACTCTCCTGAGTGAGCCACGGGCCAGCTCTGTTACCTTTTAATTCTATTTTTCCACAAACTTTTTGAAGTACCCTAATATAAGGCTAGAGAGTTTTTACCTGACGCTCATAGATAAAAGGATGTAAAGTTTACTTATCACATTTCTCTGATTCTTTCGTTATTATGAACCTAATAAACCTAATTTGCCTGTAAATTGGACCCCTATTGTCCAGATCCCTGGGAGATGGGCATTTTTTCGCATCTTTCTGTAAAGTTAAAGTTCTGATAAATTATATTTTGCAAGGGTAGTACCTGAACGCCTCCAAGTACTTTCTTTCATTGGTTTCTGCTTTCACAGCTGTTTAGTGAGCGTTCTGTGGATTGTGGTGTAATGCTTTTCCACCCATGATTTTGCTCTTTTGAATTCTCATATTTCACTGGCTTGTAATTATGCTAAGAGATGAAAATAACTGTGTTTCATTTCCTTTTTTATTTATTTATTTTTTTTTGATTACTCATTTGGGACTGTCTACATAATTTTTTCCTTTTTATTCCACACATAATAATTGGTCAGTAATTGTCTCTAGCATATCTGTTGAAATATTTATTCAGTGCTGTGCTGTTAATGAAACTAATTCAATATTTGCTATATAGATAATTTTGGTTTTATTATTTTTCTTTTTTAAAATTCTTTTGTTTCTTTATGGGCATGGACTGGTGGCTTTATAGGGATGGTTTTATTATTTTTTGCTTAGTATCCATTATAAAATAAACAACTAGAAAATTTTCACTAAAGTCTTGCATTTTATATAGTTACAACTAGAAAATTTTCACTAAAGTCTTGCATTTTATATAGTTTTCATGAATGGCAGGACATCAAAATGTGTAATACATTCACATATACTGACCTTGAAAGATTTCTATATTAATTATGCAGTTCTAGCAAAGTGCATAATAGTATGCATGATATCTCATTTTTATAAAACCAAATGGTCTGTATATATACAGACTTACTGTATACCCAGGGGAAAAAGTTTCTGAAGGGTATAGTACTCAAGACTTTTTCATTTTTGTTTTACAAGTATTCCTGTTGTGCTATTTTGACCTCCCTGTTTGCTGCCTTTGGACGCTAGCTTTCTAAATGCTATCTCCATTCTTTCGGCACTGTCCTTACATGAGATTGCTTGTCTAGTTGTAGACAAGGCATACATTTAGGAGACCTTGAACCTTTATGAAAAAGGTTTTTTTCGAGGGAATGTGAAGAAGATGCATGACCTACTTTTCTTTCCTTTTTTTTCTCTTCTTCTTTTCCTCTTGGCAGAGAATGGGTAGCATCAGATGGGAAAACATCTGATTTGGGGAGACTGACACCCAGTTTTCAGCCCCTGGGTAACCTGTGCACTCAATTTTATTGATGCAGCAGCCAGTGACTCCCCAATGCAGTAGAGTTGCTAAGAATTGCAATTTTCAGAATTGGAAATTAGGCAAAATTATTCCCAATTGTCTTTTCTTTATGAGGCTTTTAGTCGGCCTCATCTATTTCTCATGTGTTCTATTTGACTGGAAAGCAACTTGAAGGTATTTGTGTTCCCAGCACCTGGTGAGTTTCATTACAATATTACTTTCAACAATAAAAAATTACAAAACTGACCATCAGGCATCCACTGAATGGGGGACGGGAGAGGGGTGTCCTGGAATGTACAGTGTCCCTCAAGGATAAGGAGAGACTACTGTATTTGAATCCTAGTTAGTTAAAATGTCTGACTTATTTCAGTGCTAAAAAAATATTGGGTAAATAATGAATGAATATGTTCAGTTTTGGAGGTCAGGAATTGTCATCCAGGGTTTCCCCCTTTCATTTCCTCATATAAGGACGCTAATTCTGAGTTTGAAATATATTATAGTTGAAAGTAAGGCTGGAACGACTGACTTAATCATCATGGTGGTAATCTCTCAAGAGGAAATTGTAAATAATCTCCAATTGATAAGTTAGATAAACAGTTTTTTTATGAGTATGAGAGATGCTTTCTGGTTCTTTTCCTTATATAGGGATATGAAAGTCCACTTGTTACCCTATACTTCTGGCAATAAATGCAATGGGATCAATATTATTAAAAATGCACCTT
>NW_007748394.1:3382-3615 GCF_000696425.1 Galeopterus variegatus
TATATGCTTTTAATTCATTCCCAGAAGTAGAATTGCTGCTTTGCACATTTTAAATTTTGGCACATATTGCTAGACTAAATCTTCTTAAAAGTGGTACTATTTTATATTCTCATTGGAAACATGCCAGTGGGCTCACTCTTATCTTGTCAACATTTAGTGCTCGTTTTAATCATGAGTAGTAATCTGACAAAAAATGGTATTTTGTTGATATTTTAGTTCTCATTTCCTAGTGA
>NW_007748394.1:5057-5817 GCF_000696425.1 Galeopterus variegatus
TTAAAAAGAGAACTTAATGGGAATAAAGTGGAAGAGAGTGTACACTGACTTACCGTTAGATGTGGGACCAGGGAGTACTTATTCACATGTGATGTTAAGCCATATTAAGCCAAGTTATTTACCCTTTGTTTGTTTTAAATATAAAAGCCTGGAAATATAGTGGCTAATAAAGAATCTGCCAAAAATTAGCTACTTGGATGTGATCTCTATCAGTTATTACAGTTTTTGAACTCTGCTTTGTCATTTACATATCCTAAGAGTACATTTGCTCGTGAAACCTTGTTAACTCAATAGATGTTTTTGAGTGCTTTGTGTTACGTCACAGAATTACTTGCTGTCCCTAGATAACATATATGGAATATTTACTGTGATGGAAAGGTGGCAATACATGTGAGAAGAAGTGGGGCCATATCTCTTCTTTGGCTGGGACGGAGTGCTCATGTGAAAGAATAATGCANTGCATGTCCTCAGTCATAACTGGGTGCTAAGAAAGAAGGAAGGGAGAGAAAGACAGAGAGAGAAAAGAAAGAAAGAGAAACACCACAACAATATGTTGAACATTCAGAAGGAGAGAACAAACCTAAGGATACTAGAGATGGAGGGGACGCAGGATGGGGGTTTAGGGGAGGGATGGGTTTGGTAAAGGACATAAAGAAAAATCACAATTTGTAATAATGAATATGCTTATAATTAATAATAAATAATAAAAAATTTTAAAAAGAGAACTTAATGGGAATAAAGTGGAAGAGAGTGTACACTG
>NW_007748394.1:7077-15042 GCF_000696425.1 Galeopterus variegatus
CAGTGAAAGACCACTTTCAGGGTGTTTCAGTAATTTCTATCCATCAACATGAGAAAAGATGACCAATAGGTGTAGGGTATGTAAATAATTTCTAGCATGCATGTAGTGCTTGTATAGGCATTGTGCCAGTAGGTAGGTGTTTGACTAGATATGGTTCTTTACAGCAGCATTTTATAAAATCGACTTACTTTTATGAAATATCTCCTGGCATTGCTCAACCCCCCCCGCACCCTCCAGTTTATTGATCAAAGTTTCTAGCTATATCATTTTTATCCTGTTGTAGGGACGTGGAANGCCAGAATAGGGATTTAAACCAGGTTTATTAAGTTCTTTCTTTATAGTCAGTTGTTTTTCCATCTGTTTAGGTCAAATTATAACCAGGAACATCGTGTATTCTGGTAGCAGCCAAATGTTTTACTTGATTATTACTAATTCCAGTACCTAGAGATATTTATTGTTATCATTCTGGTATATTTTTCCTCTAATCTTTTTTTTCCCTGCATTCGTTTTATACATTTGTGATCATATTGTAGGTACTGTTTTTACTCAACAGTAATACAGTTGAGTTTTACTTACTGAAAATTATTCCATGGCTTTAAAATTCTGTCTTACAATGTAATAAAAGAATGAGTAGTAACTCTATTTCAAATTACTTCCTTATGATGGGCTTTTTAGTACAATTACTGGGTTAAAAGAAGATGTGAGTTTATAAAACCTTTGCTTACCTACCCCCACAAACACGAGTTGCTTTCCAGAAAGGTCATAATTATTTGTAGTACATCCTCACCTATAATATGAATGGTGAATATGATTAAAGTAATGTGATCATTTTTGTAGTGTGTTATTGTGGAAATTTGTAAATATACAAAATAGAGAAATATTATAGTGAACCTAATTGTATTTTCTTTAATAAGTACCAGCATNCAGCATGTTGATGATTCTCTCTGAAATATTGTGAGAAAGAAATTTCTTAGCTCTGTCCTACAGCAGTGAAAGACCGCTTTCAGTGTGTTTCAGTAATTTCTTTCCATCAACATGAGGAAAGATGACCAATAGGTGTAGGGTATGTAAATAATTTCTAGCATGCATGTAATGCATGTATAGGCATGGTGCCAGTAGGTAGGTGTTTGACTAGATATGGTTCTTTACAGCGGCATTTTATAAAATCGACTTACTTTTATGAAATATCTCCTGGCATTGCTCAAAAAAAACCCCAGTTTATTGATCAAAGTTTCTAGCTATATCATTTTTATCCTGTTGTAGGGATGTGGAACCTCTGGAACTGTTCTACAAGTTTTGTTTTATTTTTGTATTTTTGTAATTATTTCTTATGGAAATTAAAAACAAAAACATAGGCAATAAAAGAATGAGCTATATGTACCCATTATTTTGTTTCAATACTCATCTCATGGCCAGTCTTATTTCACTATATGTCCACTGCTTCCATTCTCTTTTTACTCTGGTCCTGTAAATTTTGAGGAAAAGATAATTCCTACAGTAGCGCTGCAAGGCATCTCTACTTTTGAGATGACAACGTTGAAATTTCTAGAGGAGAAGTAACTTACCTCAAATTGCCCAACTTGTAAGTGCCAGAATAGGGATTTAAACCAGGTTTATTAAGTTCTTTCTTTATAGTCAGTTGTTTTTCCTCCTGTTTAGGTCAAATTATAACCAGGAACGTCGTGTATTCTGGTAGCAGCTAAATATTTTACTTGATTATTACTAATTCCAGTACCTAGAGATATTTATTGTTATCATTTTGGTATATTTTTCCTCTAATCTTTTTTCCCCTGCATTCTTTTTATACATTTGTGATCATATTGCAAGTACTGTTTTTACTCAACACTAATACAGTTGAGTTTTACTTATTGAAAATTATTCCATGGCTTTAAAATTCTATCTTACAATGTAATAAAAGAATGAGTAGTAACTGTATTTCAAATTACTTCCTTATGATGGGTTTTTTAGTACAATTACTGGGTTAAAAGAAGATGTGAGTTTATAAAACCTTTGCTTACCTACCCCCACAAACACGAGTTGCTTTCCAGAAAGGTCATAATTATTTGTAGTACATCCTCACCTATAATATGAATGGTGAATATGATTAAAATAATGTGATCATTTTTGTACTGTGTTATTGTGGAAATTTGTAAACATACAAAATAGAGAAATATTATAGTGAACCTAATTGTATTTTCTTTAATAAGTACCAGCATTTTGCTGATCTTATCTATCCACCACCTAACTAACTGTCCTTTTTTCCTTCTAACCTTTCTTCCTTCTCTTGTTTTTGTAGGACTAACTTAAAACAAGTATCAGGGTTGGCCTTTAGCTCGATTGGTTTGAGTGTGGTGCTGATCACATCAAGGTCCAGGGTGATCCCTATACCAGCCATCCCCCTCGCATCCCCCCAAATTAAAATAAGTATCAAGCATCATTTTACACATTAATTTTTCAGAGTTCATTTGTTTTGATAACCACAGTGCTGTTATCATCCAAACAAAAGTAATAGTAATTCCTTAATATAATCTAATACCCAGTCCATATTTAGATTTCAATATTTATCCCCAAAATGTCTTTTTATAGTTGTTTTGATTCAGGATCAGAACAGGTCCATACATTACAGTTTTTTCCTATATCTCTTGTATCTTTAATCTATGAAAGTCTTCTCTTTTCTTTTTGGAGCCTTTTATCTGTTGAAGAAAGGAGGGTATTTTCCTGTGGAATGCTCATAATTCTGAATTTAGCTGATTTCTTAGAATGTTGTTTGTTTTTTCTCTACCCCATATTTTCTATAAACTGGCAACTATTGGTAGAGGCTTGATTAAATGCAGATTTATTTATTCAAGAAAACTTTAAGGATGGGCTGTGTCCGTCTGAATCACTTATGTCAGAATACCACATTTAGAGGAGAGTGACAAGTGATCAGTGTATTCATGTTTTGTCAGCCTATTTATCCATTATAAATTTATCCTAATTCTTTAAACATCTGTTAATGTCTAGATCCATTACTTCACTCTATATTTCATCTACATTCCTAGCTGGAATTTTTCTATATTAGTGGACTTTGCCTTCTCAACTAATTGGTCATTCTGAAATATGTTTCATTTAGGAAAGACAAGATAAGTGCCTAATTTCTTTCTTTTTTCATTTTTACAATGGATTCTGTCCTAGCTTACTGAGGTGGTGTTTTTTGTTTGTTTGTTTTTTAGTATCATTATGAACACCTGATTTTTTATAGATTTGATGCTATTCAGCTATTTGTAATCATTTTGATGTTCAAACTGTCTCATCATAACCAGCGGAAGCCATTTGAAGTTGGTTTCTTAAGATGTGAACTTTAGATCTTTAGAATCAGCTACTTCTCCAAAGTTTCCTTTTAGAGACCACAATATGGGTGTGCAATGAATTTAGCCAACTCTGTAGTTAGAGGGAACAGTCCTCACAAGATTGCCCTCACTTTGGATACCAGCCGTAAGTTTGGAGGTACCAAGGACCACCCTCACTTCAGACCAGCTGACTACAAATTTGTGGGCCCCCATGACCACTGTTTGTCTGGGGAATTCACTAGAACAGCTCACAGAAAAGCACTAGACTTACAATTACAGTTTTATTGTAGCAAAAGGATACAAATTAAAATCAGGCAAAGGCAAGATATGTAGAGAGCAAGGTCTGGAAGGGGTCCAGCCCGGAGCTTCTGGCCATCATTTCTGGTGGAATCAGTGTTACTTGGCCATGATTAGCACAGAGTATTGCTAACTTGAAGCTCATCTGAATCTTTGGTGTCTAGAGTTTTTATTCTGGCTTGATCACATGCTATCTGTACACCTGACCTTTAATCTCTAGCCTTTCCTAGTGATCCGAGTAATTAATGTCTTTAGTTTTCAACTGATGGAGATCAAACTGATGTCATATGTCCTAAAGCCATCATCATAAGTCACATTGTTAGACTGTGCAGTGGCAAAAGCCATCAGTCAAACAAAAATAATCCTATCAGGCAAGACAGGACATTCCAGGGGCCTGAAGGTCACATCCCAGAAGCCATGGGCAAAGACCAGACCTCTCTTTGGGTAAGGTTAATTCTTTACCACATAGGTAACTATGGGAACTTATGGCTCTAGACTTGTCACTGCCTTTTTTTCAGTCTAGCTATGGAATATGTATTTTATGGAAAGAGAAAAATTCCTTGTTTATACTAATTTTTCCACAGTGTTTTGTATTTCTTTATACATTTTATCTCTTTTCTCTGAGATTGAAAATCTTACTTATTTTATAGGTGAAAAATACTGACTTCTTTTTAGATTTGTATTTATTTGATTACTGAAGAGGTTTCAGATATTTCCCATGTTTATTAACCATTTGAATTTCCTACTCATGCCCTTTGCCTATTTATCTATTACGGATTGTTGTGATTTTCTTATTAATTCATAGGAATTTTTTTTTTTTTTTTTGGTGGCTGGCCAGCACAGGGAACCAAACCCTTGACCTTGATGTTACCAAGCCACACTCTAACCAGCTGAGCTAACCAGTCAGTCCCCAGGAAGTCTTTTTAAAAAGCTCTTAATAACCCTTGTTGTAACATTGTCATATCTCACCAGTTTTGAGAAAGTGAAGTCAAATCTTTGGGTATTCAAATTGATGGATGATGGAGGTAAAGGAAAACAACTTATTTTTTTGGTTTTCTGCCCTTTTCCCCCATAAGCCAGAGAACTAGTCATTTCTATGATCAGTTCTATAAGTATATCATCTGTTAGAAAGAAAACCAAGAAATTGGGACCTGTCTTCTGGGGGACTTCTCTGCTATTGTTGCTGTCACTTATGTATGGTGTTAGTGTTGCAGATGGTGTGGGTTTACCAGGCGACCTTAGTCCTTGACTGTTAGGTGACTGGTAATAAGTAACTTAGGTATGTGCAGCTCTCACTGAAGTGACTGCAGTTGCTCAGGCTTTAGAGCAGGAGTCGCAAACTTTCTCTGTAAAGGACCAGATAGTTAAGCATTTTAGGCTTTGCTGTCCAAGTGGCAAAATCGAAGCTATTGTATAGGTGCTTATATAAAAAAAGAGAGAAAATGTTTGCCCAGTTGTCCCATTTGTCTGGGATGGGCCATTCAGTGTGGTGGGCATGCTTTGTGCCCAGTTGCCATCAGTCGAAGACTTTGTCTGGACGAAGAGGGGAACTGCCTGAAGGGGATGGGCCTGGCAGCCTGAGAGTGGAGGCCAACATCATTTTACTTTCTGCCCAGAGACTCCCAGATCCTTAGTCACTCATCTCTTCTTTCTGAAAACCAGGTGGCAGACCAGGTGTTCTGTTGGATATCCCACTTTAGGGCTGAGATTTTACTCCTTGCTGCCCTGCAGTTGCCAACAGTAGGAGTGGAGTCCCCTATGTGTAGGTGGCCCCAGTGTGTGCCCTGGGCAGCAGGAGGAAGCACTGAGAGTGGAGTGGATAAGGGATGCCCTTGTCACACTCAGCCCTGTTCTTTTTGGCTACCAAAGAAATCTTGTTCTCCTAGTACCTAGGTCCGTGCCATTTCTTGGATGGAGACTTTCCTTTCTGTTGAAAATTTTACCTTGTTATATTTCATTGCCTAAGTAATGATTATTACTTACTTTATGTGCTATATACATAGGATACATATGTAGAACATTAGAAGTGTTCTGCCATCCCACTCTTCTTATCTAATATTGAAGCTTTTTTTTCTTTTTTTTTGTATCGTATTTAGAAAAATGAATATTTAAAAATGATCCCATAAAGGGGTAAAGTTCAGGGGTGAGGCAGGGAAGAAATGTTGGTATTTCTAAAGGAACAGTAAAATGCCAAGTTATAGAGTGTTTCAATGTGTAGTCACATGTAAGGGATCGTAATGTTTTAAGTACATTCACGTCCTTTTTTCCTCCCTGATCCAGCTGTAGATTTTAACTGGTTATACCACTTTCTTGTTATGTGACTTTGGGAAGTAACTGAACTTCTTTGAGCCACAGTTTTGTCATTTGAGTAATGGGGATAATACTAATCTTTCTCACAGTAGGAGTTGTGAGAATATCATGTTCCTGGTACAGTCTTTACTTCATGGTTCTAATCAGTGGTAGCTATTGCCATGCCGACTATATCATTATCTCTAAGGGTAAAACACAGTAAAGTGGAAGTATATATTTCTGAGTTTAATTTTTGTTTTTACTTAACAAAACAAATGCTTTTTATGTAGCTTTTCTTTCTGAAAGTAGATATCATGGAGTTTGTGCATAAATATAAGATTTTCATGATGCTTAACACTAGGATGTTCAGTTTCATTAGAGCAGGCAATTTTATTATTTTCTATTTTATTTCCAAAGCCAAGAAAATGCCTACTACATACTAGGTTCTCAGGCGATATTTTTATTGAAGGAATGTAGCAAATTGACCCAGGTTCAAACACCTGCATCTTTTATTTACTAGGTTTTTGCCTTTAGGCAAGTTGAATAACTTCTGAAACATTTCTTCTCATCTGCAAATGGAAACAGTAATAACATGAATGTCATACATATTATGATAACCAAGGTAATGCCTATAAAGCTACTTAACGTAATGACTGGTATGTAACGAATCATTCAATAAGTGTTAGTAATGGTTATCTTATGTGCCATATGCATAGGACATGTGGCATACACAAGAGCATTTGTGGCCATGAAGTCTAGGAACCTCACATTTGCTCACAGACTTACCAGTGTTGGTAGACCCATGGGGAAATGTTGCTTGATCTTACTAGTTAGGTTTCTCTCTTTGCTATTTGTGGGTAGGACTTTGGTAACAGGCAGTCAATGAGGATGCAGAGATTGAAGATTCAAAAGAGGACTTCTGATTAAGCTGCCAGTCTTATGGCTGTAAATAATGGATGAAAACATGGGATGTCATATCAGGATAGGTCAGGAGTTGCTTCTCAAAATGATATTGTCATTAACATCACTTAGAAGCTATTAGAAATGAGCTAAATAACAAATGGTATTATCAAGCGTGCCTATATAATGGAGTCGATTTTTAATGTAGGTTTCTAGAGTCACTGCAATGAAAACTATCCTTGAAATTGTTTAAATTCTTTATGAAGTGTACATACAAACTAATTCTCAAATAAGTTTAGTTCTGTCATCTTTTCTGGCCAGCATTGTTAATGATTGTAGTTTCTTAGATTGAGCTGTTTCTTAGTGTGAGCACCAGATGAAGAGATTGGTGTTTGTTAAAAGGCACATAGCTTGCTATAGCTTATCAAAATTTCCCTCATGTAGGTGTCATGGAATGGGAGAATTTAACTGAGGTCATCCTTATTCTTTAATGATTTCTATGGCCTCTGATAGAATGATAGCAGTATCAGCCATAGGTCGTGAAGAGAAAAAGAAGGATTGATAAACTGTTTGAGACTGAATAGATATGACGACTAAATGAACTGTGTGATCCTGAAATGGATCCTGAATCTGGGAGGGGGGGAGCTATAAGGGATATTATTAGGGCATTAATTTGAATATGAACTGTGGATTAGGTGACCATAGTGCATCAGTGTTAAATTTCACAATTTGATAATTGTACTTTGGTTAGGTATGAGAAAATCCTTGCTGTTGGGGCATACACACTCTGAATTATTTATGGATAAAGGGACATTCTGTTTGCAAATTGTTCTCAAGTTTCAGAAAGAAGTATATCTCTGTGTCTGTGTATGTAGAGAGCATGTGCACTGGTATGTAGAGAGCACATGCACTGTGTATGTAGAGAGCACGTGCATGATAAAGCAAATGGAGGACTGTGTTTGCAGTTGGTGAGTCTGGGTAAAAAGTACAAGGGGGTTCTTTGTCTTATTGCAATTTTTCTTTAAGTGTGAAATTATATCAAAAGAAAAAGATAAATGAGATTTAAAAGGAAACAAAAGAAAAAAAAGCTGATACAGTGATTATTACTTAGAAAAGATTTTATATTTAGTGTCTTACAGAAATCATGTGT
>NW_007748394.1:16739-17265 GCF_000696425.1 Galeopterus variegatus
TTTTAGTCATTAAGTCTGCTGTACTTCATAAGAACTTGCAAATAACACTTTCTGAGGGATGTTGAGAGTTGATTAAATTGTATGACAAATGTGTGATTCCTGGAACTATGTTCCCAATTATATATTTTAGTGTATTTGGGATTAATTGTTTAGGATGGTATTTATCCTGTTCTTGACCTTAGACTTCCATGCTTTTGCTTTTCTGTATCNGCTTGCTATAGCTTATCAAAATTTCCCTCATGTAAGTATCATGGAATGGGGGAATTTAACTAAGGTCATCCTTATTCTTTAATGATTTCTATGGCCTCTGATAGAATGAGAGCAGTATGAGCCATAGGTCGTGAAGAGAAAAAGAAGGATTGATAAACTGTTCGAGACTGAATAGATATTACAACTAAATGAACTATGTGATCCTGAAATGGATCCTGAATCTGGGAGGGGGGGCACTATAAGGGATATTATTAGGGCATTAATTTGAATATGAACTGTGGATTAGGTGATCATAGTGCATCAGTGTTAAATTTCA
>NW_007748395.1:0-245 GCF_000696425.1 Galeopterus variegatus
TTTTTATGCTTGTTGGCAGAAGAGGAACTTTGCAAACAGTTAAACAATTCAGTTTTAGTTCTGCGTCATTAGGTACTTCAAATAATTCATTTCGGTTAGTTCTAAAAATGGTTTGGTTTTTTTCTTTCCTCCAATTCATGGGATTAAGGTATATCTTTTGGAAATATATCTATTAAAGATAAAGCCTTTGTGAGTGAAATTGGAAATTCAGGTTAGAAAGCTTAACATCGAAGATAAAATTATTA
>NW_007748395.1:5816-6078 GCF_000696425.1 Galeopterus variegatus
GAACTTTAAAAGCCATAAGGTAATATGCAAATATAAATTTCTGAGAATAGGGATTGAGCAAAGTGATAATTGTTCAAATTTATTTTGAAATCATTATTATTTTACAGCTAATTCACATATTAGAACAGCATTGGTAATCCAACAAAACTTTTTATGTGCATTGTGCTAAGCATGGGAGGTACCAATTTATCAGCCAATTCTATATCTTTATAGATTGGAGAATTTCTAAGGGATATCCATTACTTGATCCAAGAGTACAAAA
>NW_007748395.1:9210-9421 GCF_000696425.1 Galeopterus variegatus
GAGAGGACTAGTGTGCCCCAGGCAAAGCTGAAGGCCATTAGCCAAGTAAGTCATTAACTCTCAAATGCCTGACCCTGAGGTCATTTCTGATATTGTAAACTGTGAAGACATTAAAGTGGGTTTGTTGGAAAGTATGGCTGTGCCTAGGAAGTTTCTTTTTAAGCACTTTGGAAAGTGTAATAAATTGTTTGTTGTCATTCATATGGATTAA
>NW_007748395.1:11478-11890 GCF_000696425.1 Galeopterus variegatus
CCCAAAAAACTATCAGTTTCTAAATACTGGAATAAATATTTCAATACAAATACCAGTAGGGGATTTATGAAACATTTTAGAGAGTAACTAATAAGCAAAAGCAACTTGTTTTTTTAGTTTCCTCATCTATAAAATAAAGGCATCATCCTACCCATCTTTTAGATCTTAGCCATATCAGTTCCAATATTCTACAATTCTGAGAGTTGTAAGAAAGAATCTAAACTTGCAGTGAATAACCAGATCCTGAAAATGGCATGACATATGAAGAAAAACAATGTAATCAAGAAAAATTGTCAATAAAATCAGGGATGTAATATAGAACCCAAAATCTTTTATAAACAGCAGAGATCTGTACATTTGTCTGCATATTTCAGCAATCTAAAATAATACTCCAAATTAGTAAAGTTGGATT
>NW_007748396.1:0-555 GCF_000696425.1 Galeopterus variegatus
GCTGGCCAAGAAGGGTGTTGGTAAATGTTTGTTGACTAAATGATGACTCACATTAGCCATATGGGTAGTTAAAACTCACTTACTAATTCTATCTGGTCTATGTTGGAACCTACCTCTGTACAATGATCTGGATCTCCGTGACAGCAATCTAATCATTTTTTTCTTTTTCCACTTTTGTGGTTAAAAACAATACAACAGAAAACCTCCTTTATGTCTTTACTGAAGAAGAAATCACAACTCAGCGATGAAAAAATCAAACAACCTGATTAAAAAGTGGGTAAAGTATTTGAATAGACATTTTTTCAAAGATGATATATGAATGGAAAACAAGTATATGAAAAGATGATCAATCACTAATCATCAGAGAAATACAAATCCAAACCCTACACCCACTATATGGCTACTATGGAAAACCCAGAAAATAACAAGTATTGACAAGGATGTGGAGAAATTAGAACCCGTTGGCACTGCTGGCAGGATTGTAAAATGGTGCAACCACTGTGGAAAATAGTATGGAGATTCCTCAAAGAATTAAAACTGGAACTACCATATGAT
>NW_007748396.1:2240-3093 GCF_000696425.1 Galeopterus variegatus
TATTCCATTGTATGGGTGACCACATTTTGTTTATTCATTCAACCGTCAATGAGCAGGTTGCGAACACTTCTTGGTTACTGTGAATAGTGCTGCTATGAACATGGGTGTAAAAATACAGATATTTTAGTACAATAGAACTTAGTAAAATTTATTTAGAACAAATATAGAATTTAGTAAAACGTATGCTCGAAAATCTCTATAATAAAAAGTAACTAAGAAAAGAACGCAGCTGTCTTTAGCAAAAGCCACATTGACGGAGATCCATTGAGGATCTGGACTTCTGAAGCACCCAAAGACTCAGGACTGAAGATACGTGGGTTTGGACTGAAACACAGGTTTGCACAGGGGTCACTTCCGGCGCTGCAGAGGGAAGAGAGAGCTCTGTGTGGCCCGTCGGATTCTGGACCACGTTTGGGAGGAGCATAGTCCGCAACAGTAGGTGGCAGTTTTTTACTTCCCAGGTTCCTCTAACACGCTACAAAAATCTGAGCATTATCCTGTGTCGTAATTCTCCACTGGTGACATGTGAATACACTGACTATAGGACATATATTTCTGATCTATTTCATTTACGTTCTCTATGTCATCTGATATGTGATTAAACATCCCTGCCTGCGTTCTCCTGGAATCAGCAATATCAACAATCTTAACATTTTATCAAGCTTTTCAAACATATCATCAATCCCCCAACCAGAACACCTTGCTTTGTTACCATGGCTTTAGTTCCAACGCAGCTTTCCAGGGTTATTTGCCAAAACAATCTTGGATTCATTCATAATCCCTTTACTAACTTACATTTAAAAGATAATTGTTTGTGGGGCCGGCCCGGTGGCGCACTGCTACAGTGCCCTGC
>NW_007748396.1:4725-11890 GCF_000696425.1 Galeopterus variegatus
GAGCCAGTTCTCCAGGTAAAGAATGGAATTTGCTAATGACACCTAGTTAGTTAGGTTAGCAACGTCTGCCTCAGTTCAGTTTTGCACATATATTTACTCCCTCTGAAGTTACAAAGAGAAATGCCTCATGGAAAAGTTCATAAAGGTGTCATGAGTCTTAGTAGACCAGTGTCTGTGTGGAAGACACCAAGACAGGTTTGCAAAGAGCAAACCCAGTTTCCCACGGTGCAGCCAACTTCCTCAGTTTACCCCCATGCCCCTCCTTTCCCTGTGACAACCAATAAGTAGAGGATGAAGTAGAAAAGGGAATGTGTGCATGCTCTCCCTGCCTTCTCCCTGTCCTGTTCAAATGCTGAGGATCTTTTCAGATTTTCCTACCAGTTGGGGCCCCCGGAGCCCACTCGCCATGAATGTTGGGGCTTTTGCTACGGTTTCCCACACGTTACACTTTATGTACTGTAGCCAGATTCTCAATGGGGACTTTTAAACTGCATCTATCAGGGGAAGGGGGTTGACATTTATTTGGGCAAATGATGTGTGCAATGCTTTAGAAATATCTTTTGTGCAATCATCATACCCATTTTACACAAGAGAAAACTGAGGCTGATGATGTTAATAAATGCTTCTTCCCTCTTTCCACTACTTTCATCCTTTTTAAAGACTCTTGCTTGTTTGTCCTTTCTGTCTGTATACAGGAACCTCTGGGCCCTCATAGCTCAGCATTCACATTTATATTTTAGAATTTATGGCTAAGCTTTGCCCCGTGCGAGTGCAAACGGCTTATGAGCAATTGCTGGTAGGCAGCGGTCCCTGTGCGGAGGAGAAGCTTGAGGAATTGTGCTCATGCCTCCCTCTAGAACAAAACACTTGAGAACACACTTGAGACTGAACAAAACACTTCAGACGTGGCTGGTAAACAGGCCTGAGCTCCCCCCTGGGGGAAGGACCACAGGGCACAGTGGGTCTTTTCCCATTTCGTTTTCTAGCTTCCAGCTCAGCATTCTGAAGCCATCCAAGAAGAGTGGAGAGGCCTCACCCATCCTAGGCAGGAGGACCCATCCTTGAGGGTGAGAGGGTCTTAAAACCAGAATGTGTTTTCTAAGGAGCAGGGGCTTTTATGCCCATCAGCACCCCGGAGGGACCTCATGGGCAGCAAGGCACATATGGACATGGGTTGATTGATGACAGACTTTACCTCTGTGACATGCATCACAACCGAGATTACATACAGACTGGTAGACATTTGCTTAGTGTCTGTTTTTCCTGGGAGACTTCATGTTTCTTGCAAGCAGGGTCTGTGACTGTCTCGTTAACCACAGATGCCCGGTGCCTCTGCAGAGCCCGGCACATAGATGGAGCTCAGTGAACACTGCTGAGTGAATGGACGAGGTATTTGCTCAGAGTAGCCCTTTCATCAGGGTGAGCTGGGAAAGACCCTTGGAGTGACAGGCAATGGTGGCAAAGGCCCCCAGGTGGAGAGGTGACACTGATCCGAGGGGAGAGGCAGAGCCTTATCAGAGAAATGAGACAGTCAGAAGGAGGGGCTCAGTCAAGGCAGGAGGAAGCGTGTTAGGTAGGCCCAGGGTTCAGGCTGGCAGCAGGCGGGTCTGAAGCCAGCAGCTGGCAGGGCAGGGGACGGCTTAACCTCCGGGTGCAGGTGTCAGTGGGAGGAAGAGCACGGAGGAGGGCAAAGAACAAGGAAGAGGAGGAAACAGGAGAAGGGAGAGGAAAGATGGAGAGACAGACAGACAGAAGGAAAGAACAAAGGGGGGGGAGGAAGGGGAAAAGAGAAGGAAGGAAGAGAAAAGAGAAATTTTCTTCTTCTATGAGGAGAAGAAAGCCAGGAGGCGTGGGACCAGCAGCCCAGGCTGATCTGCAACTTTCCCTTTTCGGTAGGGATGATTGGCACGTGGTCGGCTTGGATGAAGGGAGTCCCCTGATCTTTCACTTGCAGGTCGCATGAGGAGAGTGCAGAGAAAATGCTCCGACATGGAGATGTCAACTTGAGCGACAGGGCTGTGCGTCGTGGTGCCCTGGCCTGGCCGCCTCGGCTGCATGCATGGCTTCACAGAGATGATGGCTGCCATTGGGATGGAACGACACCCTCCCCGGCCAGCCGGGGTCAGGAAACTGACAGCACCCACCCATTAATAGAAGTCACTGTCATCTCAAGTAAAATGCTTGGTGGAAAACTCCAGAATTCTATTAGATAACATGGTGCCTACGACGGGGATTCTGGCGCCCAGACAGGGTGCAGGGAGCGCCAGACAATGACGTCGGAGCGGTCTGTCGGTCCGCCCTGTGGCTCCCTCCTGCAGAGCGTGTGGCTCCCTCCCCTGATCTACAGTCCGCCTGTATCTCAATGAGGAGCTTTCCTTGTGGGACAGCACAGGAGGGGATGGATGACAAGCTGAATGACAACATAGTTCTGACTTGACAACTTCCTACGGCAAAAACTCTTCCGGTGATTGGGCTTCTTTGGAGAAGATTCGGTCCTGACAGAATAAGGAAGCGGCTCCTGCTCATCGCCAAGGGGGGGCTCAAAGCCCAGGGGGGCTCAAAGCCCAGGGGCTCCTCGGAGCTTCTGTGCTGTCTCATGTTTTCAGTAAATAAAATATTGTATCAAGATACCTGGCTTCTCGAAAGGAGAAGATGGTATTTAGGCAATTTTCCTTAAGCATTTAATACATTGCTTAATTAGAGGGCCCTAAACTATGCAAAAAAGATGGTTTTTGATGATGTGCTTGCAGGAAATGGTCTTTATGGCCTGTTCTTGGCTGTGTGTTGTCTGTGGTTTGTGCTCAGGCTGGTGGCGTAAGTAACAAGCACTGGTGTCGTGCCCTACATCCTGTTTAATATCTTTAGAACAATGATGCAGTGAGTACTAGTGTGGCCCATTTCACAGAAGAGACGACTGAGGTGCAGAATGGTTAAGTGAGTCTCCCAAGAGCAGCTTCCCCAAGTCCTCAGACTCCAGCAGTTAGGATAGCCTGGAAGGCAGGCGTTACATTCATCACTTTATGCAGGAGAAAACTGAGGTTCGGCAGTTGTACAGCTGACAAGAAGTGTGAGGAATTCAGCCCTAGTCCGTGCTGCGTACTGCAGAGAGCTTTTGAAGATGACTCTATCAGCCCTCTGTTGCTGTGGGACAAATGTCCATAAACGTAGGGGCTGAAAACAACACCCATGTATTAATATTTATCATATTAGGTCAGAAGTCCACTGGGCTTGGTTGGGTTCTGCTTAGGGTCTCACAAGACTGAAATCAAGATATTGGCTGGCTGGGCTCTTTCCTGGAGGCCCTAGGGAAGAATCTGCTTCCACACTCGTTCAGGCTATTGGTAGAATTTTGTTCCTTGGGGTCATAGGACTGAGGTCCCCATACCCTTGCTGACCATTCGATAGCTATTGTCATATTTCTCTAACCCAGAGTTGATTCAGCTCACAGAGGGAAAGAAACCCACTCCTTCCTCATGACTGGTTTTCCATCAGCATCATCATAGTCTTGGCTGAGATGGAACTCCTTGCCTGACGAAGACAACCTTGAACGTCAGCACTCAGTGCTTGACCACATTGTGGCCTTAATCTGTCCATCCCAGAGCAGGCTTGGAGCTCACTTTGCATGACCACAAGGACATTGAAATGTCAAACAGTCAGATGTGCAGTCTCTCCCCAGGGACAAGGCTGGCCTCCCCTTCTAGCTAAGGAGGAAACTGTAGGCAATTTAAAAATTGCAGTTACCCTCATTTTTAGCCATCAAGGTTTTAGAAAATATACCAGGGTGAATTCAGCCTCAGAGCAGCCAGTTAGCAAACTTAAAATAAGATGTGGGTGCCGTGAAGGAGGCCCCAGGTCAGATTCCCTGCAAAAGACTCTGAGAAGGAGAGCTGGGTGCAGAAGTTTTCTGGGGAGTGTTCTTGGGAGACAGGCCCATAAGGAAGTAGGGATTGGGCAGAAGGAGAAGTGGATCCACAACACAGGTGCCACAGAAGCCACAGCCAATCCTACAAGAGCCCTGAAGCCAGGATGGCCCTTTAGCATTGTCCCCAAATTGAAAGAAATGGATTGGGCTTGGTCTCCCTGCTTTAGCCAGTCACTGGCTGCAGGCTGCCCTGGAGGGATGTGACCTTGGACAAGGGCTGCAGCTGTGAACATCTTAGGGAATGAGTGCTTTGGTCCTAAAGCAGGGATCTGGGCAGAGAACCCCAGTATCCACTACAAGGAGGCTCCAAGTAAGGCTGGGGATTACACAAGAAAGAGAAATTCATCCTGGAAAGCACATAGACCCTTAGAACTGCTGTGATGGTGAAGATTGCAACGATCCCTCCTGTCTCTGGAAAGAAGGAGGTGTGGACCACGTGAGTGCCAGGACGCCTGCAGCTCTAACAGGGTTTGACCCCGTGATCTTCTGTCTGTCAGAAAAATGCACAGGGAAATAAAAATAATGGAGAGGTTAATTAATGGTGCTTGTAGACTTCTTTTAACCTCCTCCACGTCACTATGTCAATAATTACTCGAGAGTAGACTTTCCCCAAGATATTCCAAAGCGTGACTAATTGAATAACACCAAACACATCCCCCTGCCCCCACCCCCATCCTCTCCAATTTGGAAAATGATTTTGCCCTTTTCCAGATCTATGATGCAAAATGAGTGAGTTTGTTTAACACATCTACACAGTAAAAGCTCACTTACCAAGACCCTGCCGCCCTTAACAAACCAAGCCCAGCAATAACCTGGTGAGTTGCTGCACTGCTGTGGGCATGAGGGCAGGGACCTAAGAATCCCCAACTTCAGTTTATAAAGTGGCTTTCAGAAAATTAATCTACAATCACGCATACAAGATTTCTTTTTCTGAAAGTAAATTTCGTTTCCAAGACATTCATCCATTTTTACAAAGGTTGTATAAATGCATTTATTTGTTAATTTTTGTTTAATTCCTGAGACATAAGGCTCTTGGGACCGGCATGAGTAGAAGGTTTGATGAAGACCAGGCAGTTTACACGACCATTGTGGGAAGTGATGTGTACATCTGGAACACATTAGGGACACATGAAGCTATGATCACCACATGCCTGTCAGCCCCGAAGACCCAAGGGGGAGTTCTGCCATGCATTTATTGTGTGCCTTGAGCAAGGTGCATGTGACAGATTACAAAGCAGCCGTGATGTATTCAACTTCCTCTTCTACCCCCTTGGATAGTCCCCTCCCACACTGGCTCTGCACTGGCCTCATGTCTTGCTTTGGCTACTGGGACATTAGCCAACAAGCTAGCAAATGCTCAAAAGAGTGCTTGCACTTTGGGGCTTGCTGTCTTGCTGCCACTGGAACCAGGCTGGCCACATGAAACAAACCCAAACTAGTCTTCTGGGAGATGAGAGACATGTGGCCCAGCAGCCATCCATGTCACCCAGCAATGGCCTGCCAACTACCAGACAGGTAGGTGAGGCCATTTCAGACCAGTCAGCCACCAGCAGACCTGCCAGCTGAGCATGGATTCACAGCATCACAGCCAAAACCAGCAGAAGAGAGTCTCTCTGAGCCCAGCCAGTGGTGACCTGCAGCATTGTGAGCCAAAGAAATGATGTCATTAAGACACTACTTTGGTTTTTTTGCTGTTGGGTTGTTTGAGTTGCTTACATTTTCTGGATATTAGCCCCTCGTCATAGTTGGCACATACTTTCTCCCATTCTGTAGGATGTCTCTTCACTTTGTTGATTGTATCCATTGCTGTGCAGAAACTTTTTAGCTTGATACAGTACCATTTGTCTATTTTTGATTCTGTTGCCTGGGCCTTTGAAGTCTTAGTCAGAAAAGCATTGCCAAGTCCAGTTTCCGCTATGTTTTCTTCCAGTAATTTCACATTTTGGGTCTTAAATTTAGGTCTTTGATCCATTTTGAGTTGATTTTTGTGAACGGTGAAAGATAGGGGTCTAGTTTCAATCTTCTGCATGTGGATATCCAGTTTCCCCAGCCCCATTTATTAAAGATGCTGTCCTTTCTTCAGTGTACATACTTGGCACCCTTGTCAAAAACCAGTTGGCTGTAAATGCATGGATTTATTCCTAGGATCTCTATTTTGTTCCATTAGTTTATTTGTCTGTTTTTATGCCAGTGCCATGCTATTTTGGTTACTACTGCTTTATAGTATATTTTGAAGTCAGGAAGTGTGATGCCTCCAACTTTGTTCTTTTTGTTCAATATTGCTTTGGTTAAATGAGAGTCCTTCATAATCATGCAAATTTTGAAAAGCAAATACCCAATTAAGAACTGAGCAATGGACCTAAATAAGCATTTATCAAAAAAAGACATATGAATTGCCAACAGGTAAGTGAAAAACTGCTCAACATCACTAATCAGCTGGGAAATGCAAATTAAAACTACAGTGAGATATCCTCTCACTCCAGTTAGAATGGCTATTAACAAAATGACAGAAAATAACAAATGCTGGCAAGGATATGGAGAAAAGGTACCTCTCATACATTGTAGATGGGAATGTAAATTAATACAGCCATTATGGAAAACAGTATGGTGGCTACTCAAAAAACTTAAAAAAGAACTACCACATGACCCAACAATCTCACTACTGAGTATATATCCAAAGGAAGCGAAATCAATATGAGGGTTCTTCAAGAAGTTTATGGAAAAACAGAATTAAAAGATAATACAAAAAAAAAAGATAATGCAAATCTTTCCATGAACTTTTTGAAATACGCTGGTGTATTGAAGAGACACCTGCAGTCCCATGTTCATTGCAGCACTATTCACGATAGCCAAGACATGGAATCAACCTAAGCATCCACAAACAGATGAGTGGATTTAAAAACTGTGTATACACAGTGGAATACTATTCAGACTTTTTTAAAAAATGAAATCCTGTCATTTGCAACAACATGGACAGAATTGGAGACCATCATGTTCAGTGAAGTAAGCCAGGCACAGAAAGACAAATACCACATGATCTCACTCACTCATGTGGAATCTAAAAAAAAAAAAAAAAAAAATAGGGGTTCTCATAAAACTGGAGAGTAGAATAATGGTTACCAGAAGCTGGGAAGGGAAGGGGGGAAGGAAGGGGAAGAAGTGGATTAATGGGTACAAATTTACAAATAGATAGGTAGAATAAATTCTGGCATTCTAGGCTGACTGTAGCTAATAATATTAAAT
>NW_007748397.1:0-274 GCF_000696425.1 Galeopterus variegatus
CTTTTTTATACAGCTGACCACCACAGGTAGTTTTCCTTAGCCAAGAATTAGACTATTATCGTGTACTGAAGCATTTAGAAATACCTAAGATCCTATGAGCTTAAAACTAAATGAAATAATTTGGGTATAGGTAGTAAGTTCAGTAATCCTTCATTTAGTTGCCAGACTTGTTTTAAGATAGTTATTGTGAAATAGCTGTAGAAGGAATTCATGGATATTGTTTAGTGTTTTCTATATGTCTGAACAACCCCCTTTCTCCACACTAGCAATGTTT
>NW_007748397.1:5755-6307 GCF_000696425.1 Galeopterus variegatus
TTCAATCCTAGCTACAATGAAGGATACTTAAGGGTATTCTAAATAGATTGGGTATTTTGTTCAGATGAAATGTGTCATGAAGGACCAGAGAGACTGGCAGGTTTGCTTGTTTATATGCATAATCATTTAATTAAGTTGAATTAGATAGAATATAAGCAGTAGGTAGATTTAATTTTCTTTAGTCTCTCAACTTTTAAAAATATTCCTTTGAATTCCCATTCTCTTTCTTTGAAAACTTGAACTCCATGCAAATGTTGAAGCTTTCAGTCACATTCAGCTATAAGGTCAGACTCATTTTGATAACTAAGACCACTTTTAAAGCAATTAAAGTCCACTCCAATCTTACTTTAATCAAAACTTTAATCTCCATTCCAACTTAAAAACATCTCTTACTTCCAATAACCCTGACCCATGAGTTAGGAACCACGAATTGGTAAAGGAGGTATAGACTGTATTTTTACTCTTTCTTTAAGGTGTTTCAGATACTCCATGGTTAGAGCATTGATAGGAGGAATTAGAAGAAAAGTGCAGAAGTCTTTTCCTAAACTGATG
>NW_007748397.1:8270-8600 GCF_000696425.1 Galeopterus variegatus
CAAGTCATTTCTGTGCTGTATATCTTAAAACCCTTCTGCTATAATAAAAGCCAGATCCATCAACTCTAATCCTAGGATTTGCATAAAATCCAAATATTGAAAACCCTCTTTATTATGCTATTTCACAAGTTAATAACTTCTAATAATGACTTTTCACAGTCCGATATCAATTAAGGTGTATGGCAACTGTTTGACCACTTACTTAATCTTTTGCTGGTAGTAAAGGGATGACCAGCAGTCATGTTGTTTTCACCAACTGATAATTTCAACCTGAACAGTTTCATTCCATTGTAAGGCTGATATGTTCATTGAGCTGCTGATGAAAATCTC
>NW_007748397.1:11639-11890 GCF_000696425.1 Galeopterus variegatus
TGCTGTAAGTCACTATATTGAAAGATGAATTTTAGGGAATGCTGCACATAATTTCATTTTGTGTACAATCTCATTTCCTAAAATATATTTTAACTCACTGCCATTACTTTGTAGGTTTATAGAGAGTAATGTAGCTTTTTTCCTCCTGTTTATGCACCTCAACATAAACACATAGAGCTCTCTACTTCATTATTAAGATTCATAAACAATGTTTCCAGCATACTCCTTTACTAGAGGGAATTTTATTCAAA
>NW_007748398.1:0-379 GCF_000696425.1 Galeopterus variegatus
CAAAAGGAATTTTGCAGTAGCCATGCTAGATATCAGAACAGAAATAATACACATTCTTGCTTGTGGTGATGTTACTCAAGCTATCATTCCAAGTTTATTTACTCATACAATATTAACTTAATTTTATATATACATATTCATATATACACAAACATAATGTAATTTTAGTATAGTTTTAACATTGAATTTTTCCATGTATTAGGTAGTCAGTAGATACTTGTCAAATGAATAAATTATTGAATATCAGAGAGACTCGCAACAGAGTTAGGAGAGAGGCTGCTATAATTATATCAGTATGTTAAAAAGTTAAGTTCATCTTATTTTAATAATAGTGGCTATTTTCATGCTTTATGTGTGCTAGGCACACTTCAAGCCTTTA
>NW_007748398.1:5571-6279 GCF_000696425.1 Galeopterus variegatus
GAGCGCTGTGAGCGCACCGGTCATCCCTATATAGGATCCGAACCCGCGGCGGGAGCGCTGGTGCACCACGGGCTTGGCCCTGATTTTTTTTTTTTTAATAGCTTTCTGGAATTTATTGTTGAACTTGAAAGAATTATTCCAAAATCAAGGAGGAAGAAGTGATGTGTGTATTTGAAATGGATTTATAGGTTTATCGACCCCAGCAGTCTTCACCTGCACCCCGTGGTCCCCTTCCCACGCTGTGTCACCGCTTGGTGCTGTGATTGTGCCAGGCAGCAGGTGGGAAGCAGAGGAAGGTGGGTGCACATGCAGCCCTTCCTCGGGGCTCTTGATCTCTCCATAACGTGGTTGCCTTTCCAGGATTTACTTCTCACCCACAGGAGTCCCAGCCAGATCACATGCATATTTCTAGACTGCAGGGGACAGGCCTCGCCTGAGCATCTCGTGATGGAGCTGGCCTTCTCTGCCTGAGGCTGCAGCGCTCCAGGATCCTGCCCTTGCTGCCTTACACATGCTCTCCCACGTCAGCCTTCTAGTGCCTAACCTGCAGTGCCTCCTCTCTCCTCCAAACTCATTAAGATATAAGACTTTTGGTCTTTTCCACATATCGCGATCTTTTTGGTCAAATGGACCTGTAGTATATTATCTAATATTGTAGACATAAAGCAATTATGAGAGAAAGAATGACTTTTATTGAGTGCTTACTCC
>NW_007748398.1:11681-11888 GCF_000696425.1 Galeopterus variegatus
TCCCCATTTGCAGGGTGCTGAACATTGTAAACTTGCAGTAGAATGGATGGACTCAAAAGTTTGTTGCAGCCTCTAGAGCTGTCTCTTTGCTACCTAGCTTACCTTCTCCCAGGAGCCTCACACCTTCTCCAACTCCTGTCTGATCATTTATTTCTAGGTAATGTGATCAAGCTGGAGGAGCAGAAGTCAGACCTGGAAAGGCAGCTG
>NW_007748399.1:0-7069 GCF_000696425.1 Galeopterus variegatus
TTTTTTTCATTTTTTAAAAATATTTTTTTTTTTTTTTTTTTTTTTTTTTTTTTTTGCTTTTTTGTGACTGGTAAGGGGATCACAACCCTTGGCTTGGTGTCGCCTGCACTGTGCTCAGCCAGTGAGCACACCAGCCATCCCTATATAGGATCCAAACCTGTGGCCTTGGCACTACCAGCACTGCTGCGCTCCCAGCACCACACTCTCCCCAGTGAGCCACGGGGTTGGCCCTGTTGTTAATTTTTATAAGGAGCATATAGTGAATAGCTAGTTATGATCTTTTTTTCTTTTTTTCTTCACCTCTTTCTTTTTCTTTCTTCCTCTGTTTCTAACCGTATATCACATTATTCCATCAATTCTGGTTTTTAATGCAAAATATATTTGTGTTACAACGTAAACTGAAATAAGGAATACATTCCTACAAAATTCCAGAAAGTAGGGTGATATGTTTTGCAAGATTGCAGATCAAGGAATGCAATGTGTAAAGAATATCAGAGTGATTCAGGAAGACCAATCTGTTGAGTGGCATCATTGCAGGCAAAAGGCAAGGGATATACGCCACACAAACAAGAAACAGGGATGTTCAGAACTTAGACAGGAAATAAAAAAACATTTTGAAATCAAGGAGTCTAGAGGATTTTCAGCATTATGTCTACAAGAGAGACATAAGTAAAATATCTTTTCACCAAACAGTCAACAACCCAAAATGCTTACCCAGAATTCAGTACCACTGATTTTGTGTGACTTAGTGTTTTACTACTAAAAGGCATTTAAAAGAAGACATTTCTTTCTAGGAAAATCTGTAGTTTTAAAAGAAAGTGAAAAGTGGTATACAAAATCAGAAAGAAAAAAAATTGGCTCTTTTTGGCAGTCTGAAGTAAAAAGCACTTGAGTTTTAATGAGTAGTGATCATAAAAGTAAAGTATGAGGCAAAGTGCTATCCACAACTAATCCACATGAGTCTCTCTTTACTGAGAAAATCTTAGAGGCTACTCTGACAAATTACATACATTATTTCTCATAATGTGAACACAAATTATCATCATGATGTTACAAATAAAAAAAATGTTCAGAGGTTTAGTACTTTTCATAAAATCACATTTCCAAATACATGACTCACATAGAAGTCTTTGCCTTGAGTTCTGTTTTGGGGAGAACCCAGATTAAGATACCTTATTCTAAAAGTATTTCTTTGAAATTCATAATTTAGGAGTTATTAACTATGACACTGAGAAAACTTATTTCCTCTCTTGAGGATAGAGTTCTAGCAATGATGATCTGTTCTGAATTCATGTTTGTAATTCCCAAAGAATTTAGTGCAACATTTCAGTCACACCCAATAAATATTTATGTAAGTAATTCTGTCTGTCAAGTGCTTTATTTAATTTATATAATCAGGACTCTTTTACAGTAATGTTTTATACAAGGCTTAATAATATAGTACAGAAAATGAATCAGAAATATCCTGAAAATAGAAAAATATAAATGATGTAATTATTGTTATATATGAATCCATGTTTTGCACCTTAATTGTGAAAGACATATATTCAAAACTATAAACATATTGAAAAAATTTATATAGAAGTAGACAGCATTTTCTATTTGCTGATCACAAAAAGAAGTTTTTAGGAAATAGAAAGATGAAAGTTATTTCTTTTAATCAACTGGCATCTCTAAATATGGTAGTCAGTGTGACATTGCTTAGCTTGAACATATTTTTACATTCTTAATATCATTTAACTCAATGTTTTAAATATTGTAAATAGTGTTCTTTCATTTAAACATGCTTTCGTTTAAACATCTATTGTTTTCATAACGATAAAATGCAGTTTTTCATTTAGCCATGGAGTAAAATATTCTATGCATTAAAAAACTTAGAAAGTTATAAATTATTTTTTTAATTTACTCATTGAATAGCTCTATTACTATCTGGGAGCCTATAATCTTAAATATGTAACATTACATTCAAAAAGAGATGTGTTGGTGATTAAAGTAATTTAGATATAAACAAAAACTTTTTATAATTATTATATGAGTTTTCCAGGTCATCGATAAATATTAAAATACGTAATTTATTTTTTGTTAAATCATGTGGTTTACACAGTTTGCTTGACCAGAGCTAATGTTGCCACATTTCAGTCGCTATCATTGCAGAAAGAATTCTTTCTTCACTGTGGTAATTAAAAGAGTATCCCATCTGCATGGTTCAATGAAATCCAACAGTTTTAATATTAGTCTCCAGGTATTAAATAAACACAAAACCTTATTTCCTGGAGGTAGTGATAAAGAGAAAAAGGTGGTAAACAGGAATTAATTACCCATTCTCCTAATTTCCCACCTCCAATCCTGGGACAGAAATTTCTTATAATGCAGATATTCTTAGTCATGAAAAATACGAATGATTTGGGAATAATGTTTTAATCTATTTTTGATAAAAATTTGTCTGCTCCTGGAATCTTTTTCTCTTGTTTCCATTTCTTTGCTGACTCAGTTAAAACAAAAAGCAAAATTAGATTTCAAATTATTGTTTGAATTTGCAATTGTCCTGAGCAGCACTTCCAGTTGCTTATTTGGACATAACTGTCCCAGCATGGGTTCTTCACCTGCTTGTGTTCTTGGGCAAAGCTAGTTTTTCACAGTCCCTGTCCTTGAAGGCAATTACATCAGAAATATGGGAGATTAGGTGGAAGAGCAATGCTTAGTATTTAAATATTTTATGCTACTTTTGAAAATCTCATTTCCGTGTCTGTCTTCAAGTCTTGGCCACACTCAAGCATGCTATAGAAAACTCTGAGTAGACACTGTGCTTAAATTTGAGTGACCTTCATTTATTTCCATAGATCATATTCATAAAAGTATTCTCAGTTATGTAGTAATCACACAGACAGCTAATGGGACTTAATAATAAATGGACAAAAAACAAACATTTTTTCAAAGATAATGTATAAATGGCAAATAAACACATGAAGATATGCGACATCACTAATCTTTAGGGAAATGCAGATCAAAATCACAATGAAATTCCACTTCACACCTATTAGGATGAGTATTATTAAAAACAAAAATAAGTTTTTGTGAGGATATTAAAAATTGAAATGCTTCTGCATCGATGGTGGGAATGCAAAATAGCAAAACCACTGTGGAAAACAGTATAGCATTTCCTCAGAAAAATTAAATATAGATGACCATATGATCCAGTAATTTCATTTATAGAATTGGAAGCAAGAGCTTAAACAGGTATTTGTATACTCATGTTCATAGCAGCATTATTCACAATAGCCAAAATGTAGAAGTAACTCAAATGTCCATCGACAGATGAATGTATAAGCAAAATATGATATATACCTACAGCAGAATATTATTCCACCTTATAATGCTTATAATGGGAGGATATTCTAACACATGCTGCAATGTGGATGATCCTTGAAGATGCTATGCTAATTAAAATACCACACAGGTACCTTAACTTCTTCCTGAATTTGTTGAATTATACATTATGTATAAGTCATAAATGTTATCGTAAGAATCATCTTTCTCACCCCTTATGATACCAAATCACTTTGAAAATCCTTCTGTGATTTTCAAATGTCCTATTTCACATACAGGGGAAGACTATTTAAAGTTCAATATTAAAGCCCTCATTAGTTTGTAATGTCTTAGAGTCCAGATTCCCTTTGATTCAGTCTTCCCAGAGACTAAATCTGGTCTTTTGTCAAAGATGTTTTCTGACCGAGCAATAGGAGAATACTAATAATAGAGATATTTCTTTCTTAGACTATCACATAATTTGTCTGTTGAAAGCCAGTCAGCACTTCCATATGCAGAATACTTGGTATTTCTCTCAGGGTTATGTAAAAATAAATCATGTTGCTTTCGGTGGCCTAACACTGTAACCTGTGCTGGGATTTAGCTTTCAGTTTTTGGTACTCCATTAAGTCAGCAGCAACTTACCCATTTTTTTTTTTCTGATTTTAAAAATATTTAATTCAATTCCTTTTCTGATATAGTAGAGCTTGTACATTTATGCTTTTGTTTTAACTCCATTTCTATCATTTACCTTGTATACAAGAGATAAGAGAAATAAAATCGTGTTTAATCCACTATGCTTCTTTGATTATGCCAGCCTACTCTTAATTTATATCCATTATCTCTGTTTTGTTTCTTATTTGTTTGTTTTATATTGAATTGCTTTCTGTTATCTGAGTATGCTTTTGTACCTTGGTTTACACTGTTCTCTTTGCTTCTTTTATAATCTCTTTAATTTTTATCCACATTTCAGATTACATGTTACATGTTCCTGGAAACTTTCATCTCCCTTATGCCTACCATATATCATCTCCTCAGTAGAAGATGTTGAATGATTAAATTATTAAGAGAAAACCTTGGAGAACAAGCACATGTTGTAGAAATAAATGGTATACATTTTTGTATTTTTGTCTGTTTGTTAGGATATGAATAAAAGAGTGTCTCCGTTTATGTAAAAAGTAAATTTAAAAAAAACTAAGGAAAAAGTTAGATTTGACTATGAATTGCTTTATTACCACAGAGATAAAGTAAAGGTGGTATTTTCCTAAGAATTTCTTATACTTGAAAATAAATTTTCTAGAGCTTATGTGAAGAAAATTAAACTTTGATTCAATAATAATAAAAAAAATAAATAAATAAAAGCTAGTAGGTTTCTTACAAAAATAATGGATTATTTAATGTGTTTGTGATTAGCTAATTAAATATCATATGCAAAGTTATATGAACTAAATGAATATGATATAAAGTATGCAGAACTGTTTATTACAGAAAATGTATGAAGGTTCCTTTTGCTATAGAAAATACGGACTGTGTTGACTAATTTGTTGACATTATTAATAAAAAAGAATATTAAAAAACAAAGTGATAGTTATATGATTATACATTTATTTATACATATATAGGTATATATAAAAGAGCAAGTTATTAAACTGAGTTCATTTTCTAAAGAAATTGTCTACCACATAAGCATATCTAAACCTCTCTTTTTCTGTTGTTCTAAGGATATAAGCAGAGAAATTAATTGCTTTGACAATTATAACTAGTGGGCAAGAGGAAAACAATAGAGGTTGGAAGCCGATGACAAGGCAATGTATTTGTAATATTTATTACTAGTTATTTCATCGAAAATACATCACATTTTATCATGACTAGTACATCCTATTAAATTATGAAAAGGGCATAAAGAAAAATCATGATTTGTAATAATAATATGCTTATAATAAATAATATTAAAAAAAATAAATCCTGAAAAAATTACAAAGTAGAGTTTTAATATTTGATTATTCTATCACTCTTGAAAATAATTGCAATTTTGAAATAAAAAATTCATTCTGTAACAATTTTCTCTTAGTCGATTTGAATGGTTTGAAAAGCAGTCTTAAATTAATAAAAGTGGAATATTATCCGACTTATAGATTTAGGCTTTGGTCATAATCTTGCTCATATAATTTACCGTAATTCTTTATTTCTTTATTTCATAAATAGAAATTTCAGAGTAAAAGCAAAACACATGGTAAAAGTTAAAGTACAACTGGTTGGCTGTTATGATAAATTCTAAGTTTTATTTTACAAATGAACAACACAAAACAATTACCAAGGGACAAAACAGGAAAGAGAAATGGAGACCTTAAGACTGGTTTGATTGACATAGACAATACTATCGATATTAGAGAAGCAAGAAGACATTGTAAACTCCCCATTTTTGCCTTTTATTACATCAATCTCACCTTCCTTTATATAGGAAGGAGAGATTTATTTGACTTTATTTATTTATTTGACTTTTCAGACAACATTTACATATAATTTTCAGTAGCTTCTTGTCTAGAACATTCAGGTAAAGATTAAATCTCTGTGTTAGAACCTGTATTAATGGTAATGATTACTTCTATTTTAGTTGATAGCATTAATATTAAATCCAACATATTTAATTTCATAATTATTCTTTATATTAGTGAAAGAAAAGAAATCATTCAGCAATAAGCTACTATTGACTTAAAAAAGCGTTAGCTTTATTACAAAAAAAGGGAATTATCTCTTATATTAAGCAGTCATGTTTAAATGAATTTATTGATAACAGGTGGAAAACATGTAACACTTCTACAAAAACTTAAATTTTGGAGCACAACATTGTAATATTGTTATTATTTACTGTTAATCAGAATTTTGCATCTGTGTACATTTTATTATATTTTCAAACTCTTTAATTCTACAGGATTTTTATATACCAACACATTTATATTTTATTATTAACTGATAACATATGAGCATTAAGCTTGAATTAAAAATTATTACTAAAATTAACTGTGTTATAAAAATGCATTTACAGAAAATATACTTCTTTGGCATTTGAAGATTTTTAGATAGAAAAAAATTAGGTTTTAAATAAATACATAATAAATTCTACATAATTTGTTAATTTTGTTTAAGTGAATTGGCAAAAAATCATTTTCCTGCATTTCTTCAAAATTACTTTTAGCTTGATATGTTTTTTTCCCCTATTTTATTTCATAACCATTAAGTATCTACAGTTCAAGAAAATAATTGATTTAACAACACATATGGTTGACTTTTTTCCTTGAAAATTACTATCTCTATGGGGGAATTAATCACTTTAACATGAAATTTTTTTGGAGTAAAGCATTATCATTTTGTATACTTTTAAAACACAAGACTGCAAGCTCAGTCTCAATTTCTATTTTGACAGCACTTTTTAAAAATTAAACTCCAAACTATATTTATATTTCACTAGTATTTATAGATAGCATAGTTTTGTGCCATTAATCCACCACTTTACTCCTCAGTTGTCGTGTTTCTTTAGTCTCCTCCAGTTTGATAGTTTTCCAGACTTCCCTTGTGATTTTTATGACTTCGACAATTTTAAGGAGTAATGATCACCTTTTGGTAAGACATCCCTCAAGTAGGGTTTGCATGCTGTTTCCTAATGATTAGATTGTGGTTATGGGTTTTTGAAAAGAATTCCACATGGGCCGGCCCGGTGGCACACTGCTACAGTGCGCCGCTTGGGAGTGTGGCGGCGCTCCCG